>NC_048896.1:95176820-95363151 GCF_011077185.1 Oxyura jamaicensis | reverse complement strand
AAGAAAAGAAAAGAAAAGAAAAGAAAAGAAAAGAAAAGAAAAGAAAAAAATAAAAGAAAAAAGAAAAAAAGGGTCAAATAAATGAAATATTAAGCAACCTGGCAGGATTTCAACATAAAATATAGCAATAATTGACACACACACACACACAAAAAGCAGCTTCGCATAGGAGGAAATCTAGCAACTGAAGTGGTGTATGGGAATATAGTAATGAGGACTGATGTGGTAAAACACTGGGAAAATCCTCTCTTGAAGGGGCATAGGCAGTGATTTTCCTGAGGCTGACAGCGTACCAACAGGCAATGCCAAAGCACCATTAGTTCAGGCAGGAACAGAAAGGAGGGAAGCAGTGTAAGTGAGAAGCAACCAAATAAAAACACTCAGAGGAAGCCGAGGCTTTGAGGGAAAAGATAAGGGCAGCCAAAAAGCGGTCTGAGTTAGTGGATAAGCAGCATAAAAATGTGCTTTTACCAATGTTTCAGGAGAAAAGGGAGGCACAGGGCACAAGTGACTCAGACAGCTGAAATACCATGTCCTTTTTATAACCTTCCATCAGCAAGGAAAAGAAAGGAAAAAGCAAACAAAAAGCAAAAAAAAAAAAAGGGGGGGGGGAGGGAACAGAAAATAAAAGAGACATTTGAAGAATTGGGAATCAATCTGCAAAATTGCTGTTGGTATAAAATTGGTAGAGAAATATGTGGAAAATTGGATAAGATGCAAACTGGTCACTGCCAGGTGACAGGGATCTGGAAATACTATAGTTACAAGTGAGCAAATTTTATCTACCACCCTGCAGAAACAGGTTGAGAGCAGAGGGCTTGGAAAAAGTTAAGGTTGTGCCAGACTTCCAAACAATCAAAAGAATTGCACTCCTGGTAATTGCCATCCTGGAAATGTAACCTCTGACTCAAGTACCATAATTGAATAAGTATGAAGGGAAAGGGCTTGGGAGCGAGCCTGAAGGTGGAGCCTGAAAACTGAGGCTGAGCACCAAGAAAATCTTCCTGGAAGTAGGAATTATTAACCTATGGAATAACCATCGCATAAAGAAGATGTGAGAGCCCCTTGATTGGGAATATTTACACCTACATACGATGGAGGAGAGAAATGTAAGGAACAGGCCTGCAGTAGCAAAGAGACAGACTGGGCAACTCTGCAGTGCTTTTATCTCTAGTTTCTAGATAGCAAAGACACGTTACTGCTATCTTGAAGGAATGAACAGCTAGAAAACAAGCACGTTGAAGGTTGGGGTGCTGATGTGTCTCTAGGCAATGCAGATTGCTCCGGCATTTTGAGGACATTTTACATGGTAACCTCACTTTTTCCTTCTTTTCTGCAGCAAGCTTTCTAAAAGAGGAAAGTAGGAAAAAAATTATTTGATCCCATCATTCTGATGCCTTTCTCTCTGTCTTCTAGTGCTCTAGTAGAGAAGATGAGTGTTGGTACCTCAAATACTGCCCCCTGATGTCCTTCCCCAGCAAAGCCACTTCTTTCTTCTAACAGGATGCTTCTGTGCTCAGGGTGGGTGAAGAAAGCAAGCTGAGAAATGGAACCCAGAGTGGGCAAAGGCAGGAAATAAAAGGGAAACTCCAAGGGGCACAGCAGTGGCTTAGCTACAGGGAAACGGATGGTGCATCAGGGAAGAGAAAATCTCAGAAACAAGCAGAGGTAGTGAGAAGGGAAAGTGAACTCTGGGAGGCAGAGAGGGTGGTGAAGGCTGCCTTTGAGCCTGGATGAAGAGAAAAACAAGGCTGGTCCCTCATGGCCAGCAATCAGTTCAGAAACTCTGTCTATGGAGCACACAGCAGATCCCTGGATGCTTCTCCATAATGCATGTACAGCCCTGGCTCCAAAAGATCATCAGCTTCACAAGGTGAAATGTGGCACAGGTAAGGCAGAGCTGAAGTCTGGAGCAAAGCAAGAGGTGCTCCAGCTGTGGGGAATTTGTTAGGTCAAAAAGCCAGGGGGAAAAAATCCATAAAAATAATACAGAACCCCCTTCTCCTGGAGGGAGATATTTTGTTCGAAGCTGTGCAGCCGGCACTGGCAGTGAACTTGGCTGGGGAATGACATTCTCTTTCGATGGATGCATCAGTCACAGTTTTTGCCCATTCCTCAAGTTCCTTCTCCCTGCTAACCAGCATCACTCCTGCCTTCTCCAGGCTGGGTCGCAGCAGGTTCCTTCTCATCCAGCTCCCTGTGGTGGGCTGGCCTGGGGGAAGCGTGGGGTTGGATCTGCTTGCTGTGTTGTTTTAAGCATTGTTTATAGTTTACTCCTCCTGAGCACTCGTATATTTTTGTTTCAGCCCACTCACATGCACAGCTAGCAAACACACAGGCCAGGGCTCCACGCAGTCCCTTAGCACCCCAGGACTCTGCATCGTTATCTGAAAACCGCAGGAGACTACTTTTATTTGAAAAGAAAACAGTCATGTCAGGCTATTCCTCACCCCCCTGCCCCAGCCTGAAAGTCCCCACTCTGTGTCCTGAGTCTTTCTTGGAGAGCAATTTTGCATACCGAAGCTGAGATTGTTCTCAAAGATGCCAAAGGAATTTGGTTCCTCAGCTCCCAAGGAAATGCTTTGAAATAAGGCATACACTTACCCCTGATCACTCTGAATATTTCCACTGATAACATTTTCAGTAGACTTTTCCTCTCCCAGCCCCAGAAGGGAAGGTACCACTGTCTTCATGCAGTATGATGCTAGACTAGATGTGCCTTCATCCTAAGCTGCTGCTTCAAACCAGCTTATCCACATAGGAGCAATAAATCCCTTTCCTGCAGAGGCTAATGGAAATAGGTGTCAAGGTAATTACCATTACCATCCTTCTACCACAAGGAAATGAGGTGCAGAGAGAGCAAGCAGGTTGCTAAAGCCATGCTGGAAGCATGTAGCTTAGTTGAATTCAGATTGCTCAAAGACAACATCATGTCATCGTTGTAGCGCTGTTACCTCCAAGTCCTGGGTTTTAAGCCCTTTCTGGTGATAGGGCTGTGTTGGATAAAAAGGGGAATAGAACAATGGTCCTTTTTGCCTGGTCTCTTTGGGAAACCATTCACATGAACACCAGCTCCAAAGTGGCTTCCTGGAAGCCACTGGTTTTATAACTGTGGCCAATTCTCACTCAGAGCTTCTTGTAGGCAAGGAATTCCATCAGTGCTCTTTGGCTGCCCCAGGCTAGGGGTGTCCTAGGGAGGGGTGTGATGAAGCCATATGCAGACGTTCACACATACATGTGTACACATTCAGTGTTCAGACCAGTGGAGGAGGCAGAAGGATGTTCAGGATGAGCATCACAAGATGAAGTGAATAAAAATTTGGATGTGCTCTCAGGAAAATATTTGTAAGTGAATATGTGTCGAGCTGAGGACTGGTCTCCCAGTGGGAGAGGAACAAGGGTGGAAGCCCCATGACTTCAGTCATTTCCAAGTGGCAAGGACAAAGCCCTGGGGACTATACTGTATGGAAAATCCTGCCGTGTCTGGGGTCAGCGGATGGACCAAATGACCTAGTGTAATAGGTCTTTTCCATCCCTGATTCCAGTGAGTCTGAGAACCCTTAAGACTTAGTGGGAACCATAAAACCAAAGACCTATGAATACAGTTCGCATACCAGGATGTTAATGTCATTGCCAGACCTTTGGTCCTTTTGGCAGAGCTAGCCAGTGGACCTGGGAGTCCCTCCAGCATCTTCTTTGGTGGCTTTAAGGGTTCTGATTGTAAGTCCTAATCCAGCCATCTGCTATTGTGCTAGGGCAGATCAAACTGCAATGTGTGAAGAGAAACAGTAATAAATGAACAACTTGTTTCATTTCATATTTGAATGCAGAATGGCTTCCATTCCCACCTTCCTTACAGTAGAGACAAGTCACCTTGGCTGTTTGCACATATTTATGGCATCCTTCATGCCACGATGGCTATGGATGTGAACAACAAACTTATTTTACCTTCTGTTCTCCAGTTACTTTTAAAGGAGATATGGGCAAATTCCTGTGGCAACTGGCAGGTATTTAGTGGAGCAAAGGTGTGAAAATAGCTGAGGACTTGGTGTTGGAAAAGTACTGTTAATATGAGCATTTGTTGGTTGCTCTCATGAGGAAATTTAAGTGCCATAAGACTGAAATGATACAGCTTTGATTTTACATCCCATCCACATAATGATAATTCCAGCACGTACAATGCTGCTTCACAGCAGGCAGAGACTGTGTCTCCGGGGAGAAAAAAAGAAAAAAATATAAAATAAATAAATAAATAAATAAAAAAGTAGCAAGCCTGATCTGCTAGGATTATGGGGTTTTTAATGGCTTCTTGTCATTGGCCATCTTGTGTCAATCTCAGTCAAGATTTCCAGAAGTTTCTAGGATGATTTAGGATGTTGCCATTTGGGGGAGTCAAACTGTGTAGAAAAGAGCCCTTGTGGAAGTGTTTGTGTTCATGTGCAAGTGTTCGAGATGATGCTGTCAGTAGATCAAAACTGCTACAATTGAATGGAACTGGGAATTTGTAAAGGGAAGAACCTAAAAACTGTTGATTACTTCTGAAAATATTGGTCAGCCCTGCCTGTCACCTCCCCCCCCCCCAAAAAAAAAACATATTATTTCTCGGCCCAGCTGTAGGAATGAACAGAATGGCAAAGAGATTTGGACACAGCTCAGCTACTTGCTGCATCTACTTCTGCACAAATCACTCGGCTTAGAAAATGTGGCAAGATATGCAGAGGAAGGAATAATTGCCCAGGCAGAAATGAGCCCTGGATGTGTCAAAGCAATAGTCACACAAAGAGTTTTAAAACACTCTCAGGATGGAATTTCTTAGCATGGTCCAGGGAGGTTATACCCGGGATTAATAGGATTAAACTGTGCAATGGAAAGATGAGAAAATATTTCAACAGCCTACTGGGCAATAGAGTATATTCTGATGAAAAGGATGAGCCACTGCATCATTCATGGGAAACAACTGCCCCAGTTCTAGTTTTGGGCTGGCACCAATGACAATGGTTTGCCAAATTTTGGAACATGAAATGTGAACAAAGTACACCATCATTATCCTCCACTGGAGGCCATTGGCACTGCTCGTGGGATGGAGAAATGGGTCACCCTACTCACTCACACGGTTATTCCATGCTTTTTCAGAGCCAATTATTTTGCCTTCAGCTTATGACACGAAAACACTGTCTTGGCGGTCTTTTTGCACCATGTTTTCTCTCTTCACATTCTGATATGGAGAAATAGGGTGTTATGAAGGCACTGAAACATCCTTGCATATAGCAAGAGCAGTACTGAGAAGATGAGGAATTCAAAGAGGCTGAAGGGTTTCCAAGCTAGGATGAGAACTCATGCTTTGAAACACTTTGCCTGGAAAAAAAGACTGCTAGAGCCATCATCTATTGCTCTTATTTCAGAGGAATTAGGAAAAGAGTATCAAATTGGGTGGTATTTTAGGGTGGGAACCCTCTAAGTACAAATTAAGTTTTCCAAAAAATAGTTTAAGTGATGCAACACAAGCCTCTCTTCTTTGCTGGCATTAAATTTGTTTGCCAGAACTAATTGGAGGGTCTTTCTTTTGGTAAGACATAAACCAAAATCCCAGTGGCCACTCCCAGTTATCCAAGTTCTTCAGTCTCTCTCTTTTCTTAAGTAAAAGTAGGTGTATGCTGGCTTCTAGGCCAAAATCTGATTCATATTCTGCCTACCCACATTTATTTTTACAGTAATTTTAACTGGACACGGTTCTTCAGTTGGATACAATCATCCTTTTCTCTTCCTGTGCTAAACTGATGTGTGGTTACGCTTTCCAACTTGAGGCAGATGCATTTTAGAGTTGGGTAATGCAGCCTTTATGTTCCGTGTCTATACTAGGAAGTTCAGAAGCAACGGTATGGAAAAGACGATGTGCAGGAGACTCGCAGAGCTGTTCTGCAGGACTAGGCAATAATCACCTCTGAGAAGATCTGTTCAGCTTCCTCTTCTTCAGAGGATACAGCCAACGAAGGCAACACTCCTTTAGATTGCTGTCTAGAAATCAAATCAGGGAAAGGAGGATTCAGTGAGGTCAACTATTCTTTAAATTGTGTGCCTGCTCTATTAAGCTGAGGTTCCAGAAGCTGGGCTCCACTGATGGTGAGAGACACAAAGAGCAGACTCTATTTTCTGGGAAAGAGAAAGTTCATTTTGAAAGAGAAAGTGCTGATGAGAGAGAGCTGTTTGGTGGACGGAGGGGGCAAGTGGAAGCAGTGAGTCACAGAGGATCTGGGACACAAATAGGAGAGAATATGTGATACTCCAGTGGGCTATGTTCCAGGCCCGGACCTCCTCACATGGACTTGGGCAAGTTGTCTGGAGTCATATCTCTCAGTTCTTGACCTTAAAAAATAGGATCAAGAGTCGTCAGTACTCATTATGGGAAACTCTCAGAAATTCTGAGTCTCAAGTTCCTCTTTTTGAACATGGTATACTAAGAAGCACTCATAATTCTTTCCTTATTTTCAGCCAAATCCTCAATGTCTTCTTTTATTTAACAATAATATCAAGTTAGAGGTTCATTAAACCTTCGGCTCATTAGGAGAAAATGAACCTCCTGGAGTCTGCCAGAGCCTGCAACAGACTGGGTACGATGACAGAAGCTGCCACCAGATTGCTTAGCAATTCTTAATACTAAGCAGAAGAAGTCTGGATTGTTGTGATGAAAGAAATTGCAAGCTAATCAGGAATAGGCAGTGGTTTGTATCAGGCAAGCATATTTTTTTCCAAGAAAATCCAGGAATGGTCTCTGGTACAAGTAACAGTTTTGTCCCTGGAAAACTGGTAAGACAATGCCTGTCATTTCCTGGATTTATCTGAGACCACATGGGGCAGACCACAGGTCTGTGTGGCACTGTGATATCCAGTGACACGCATATCCAATGACTTCGGTTGTGAAAGGCAGTTCCATGGATGTGAAGATACCCAACACAACATGAACTGTGGTCTCACCAAGGGCAGCATCAGAAGGCCAGATTCATTCTTTCATTTCCCTGCATGCAGAAATGTCAGCTCTCTTTTTTCTTGCCTTTGCCCTCTGCTAATTCAGCATAAGGGATAATCCCCTCGAAACCATCACCTCCCTGGCTGGTGATAATTGCTCCATTTTCAAGGGATTAGCACGCTGGAGCCTGCTCACTGTGCAGCAACTTCCCTGTCAGAAGGGGGAACTTTTCCCATCTGGGGACACAAACCTCCATTCACATTCATGGAAGCAGTTCACCTCTTCCACTCCATCTGAGCTGACATTTCACTGTCTCTGACTTCAACAGAAATGGGCTCCAGCGTTTCTATTTTTATTTTTCACATGGTCTTCCTTGCTTGCAGTGCTTTAATCAAGGAAAACCAAAATAAAGCTTCTCTCCATCAGAACTCAGAAAGCCCCTCTGAAGGAGGAAGCTGTTGGAGTCAGCAGACATATCAGTGAAAGAATGAAGGTCATACTTTGCATAATATATTTATCTTGGAAAACATAATTTTATTCAGGCTATCCAAGAATTCAAGTGCTGAAACTAACACTAAGTCAACAGCACTTATAGTAATGAAATAAATTCTTTATAACAATCCAGCAGAAGGAGTTGACAAGGGTTTTGAATGGCTTGTTTTTATTAAAATTCTTTCATTCTTGCAAACCAGCATTGTCTGTGTTTCTTGGATGTGGCCAACGTAGAGACACCGTGCAAAGTCTAAGCTGGAGTTTATTTAGTCTGCCTGCCTGCAGCAAAGAAAAATAAAATGCTTAATAAAAGATTTCCTTCTGTGGGAGACCCTGCAATTTGCAGATTGTAAGATAAGGGGGCTGTTTAGAGGAAGGTATAATTCTACATCTAAACAGAGATGGCATTCCCAGTAGAAGTTAATAGGAATATATCTTCAGCATTTGGTTAACCACAGACCTGAGTGAGAGCCACTAGAATTGAAAGCTTAAACTGTTCTTAATTGTACTGTAAAGCTCAAATGAAAATATTTTTTATGCTCAGTCTTCTTTAATCTAAACATGATTTAAATTCATCTGTTCTATTTACCTACTGACAGTAGTATATTAAACCTTTATTTCATGACTTCTCAGATGTACTCTATGTATGCATTTGAAGTTTAATTTCCAGTGGCCCTAGAACTCTGACATTCAGTTGTGTTATAACTACACCGTTTGCCTGAGCAGCAAAATATTACTTCTATTTCATGATCATGTTAACTTTGCCTGGGGTTATGTTTCATCATGTTTTTATGAGATATTATGTGGGGGTGATTGTTGTTGCTCTTCTCAGGCACTCTAGGCAAGATGGTTGTTGTCTGTGCAATAAACACTCTGGAAGAGAGCACGTCCTGAAGAAGGTTTCCAGATCCTCTTATATGGTCTTGGAAACTGAAAACTTTCTTAGCTTAAGTGTCTTCCCTTTCAGACTTCCAGCCCAACTCTGGAAGTGGTCACCACATAGCCCAAGACCCCATAATTCCACGGGAATTCTCTCTCTTCCCACCAGCCAGAAAACCTCCAAACGTTTGCTGTCCGAGCACTGAGATGAGGCAAAATATAATATCTTTCTTTCACAGGTGACCTGAAAAGGAAAGAACCAGTCAGAGTCTTTGCAGAAAACCTGTAGCAGAGCCAAGAAGACATCTCATGTCACCTGCATGCATCTCTCCTACTTTGACCACAAAATCATGATGCATTTGCTTCATCTTCCTCAAAACACACAATCTGTCAATGCCTCATAAAGTTCAGACCAAGTTAAAATTTGCCTTCCACTTAGAGTTCCAACAGCCCTCATGTAAAAATCTTTGAAACTTTAAAATGAGAGAAAGTGGTCCATATGTCTCAACAGACTTTGAAGGACATTTAAACCAAACTCTCAGGCCCCAGCCATCACTGAAGTTCCTACAATACTATGTCTATGATCTGAGATTCTGGTTTAGCAGTTATACAGAGATGGTTATATTTCTTTGCATCCTTCTCTTCTTCTCTTTGTTTCAGCTGAGAACCAATTTAGATTCTGCTTTCTGTCTTCAAATCCAGCATGTTACTGCTATCGATCTGTAGGATGCAGGGTGCTCTACAGAAAATCCCATTCAGTTGGCTTCCAGAACTAGGTTACCACTCATATTTCTTCCATTTTTTTTCATGTTATCTCCTTTAAGAACACTACTTGTGCAACATTTCCTATAAACTGGGCCATTAGGAGTTAATATTTCCTCTCTACCTCCTTTTAGGGCCAAATTTTGCTATCTGAGCCTACATTGAGCACGCATAACCCACAAGTGGCCTTACTGTGCCAGAACCTCTGCGGGTATAAATGGCTACAATGCCCATCTATTTTCAGATTTTGTACAACACCATAATAATGGCTTTCAGTGAATCTACACCAATTTGCACTAGTTGAGGTTCCAGCTAACTGAGTTTAGTGCAACCAGTCCTGGAATAAGGGGTGATACCATGTTTGGATCAGTTGTCTACCCTAGCCCTGGAGAAAGAGTTATGTGCTTAAAGGCACTATGTTAAAATGTCACCTTCTTATACAATATCGTTCCCTTGACAGCTGTAGGTTCCAACTGCTTACTTTATGGGGAAAGCACTTTTTAAAATTTTCCTTAATGTTCTGGAGTTTATCCAGTTAGAAGAACCTCAGGGCTCCAAACTAAATGCAGAGATCAAACTCTGCGCACATTATCTTGATGACCACCAGAGCCTATATAAACACCATTTGATTCTCAGACTACGGGTTGGTTTCCATGCTGTTAGGTGATCGATAAACACTAGAAATAAATCAGCTTTCTATTTCTGGACGGGAAAAGCCTTTTAAGGGTTGTTCTTATGCTGTTCTTGTAGTATCTTTTTTAGAAGTGCCTGGGGTTTTTGACCATGCATAGCCAGAGTGAGCAATGGCAGAGGCCAGCCTAGGGTAGTAGGATCGTGTCTGATTCTTGCACTTTCAAGCCAGGGCACACTGTTGGATCAGTGGTTAAAACAAACACAGGCTTCTGTAGTAGGAAAGAGTGATGGAGCACAGCATTTGCTGAAGTACAAACTGTTGTACTGAAGTGTTGCTTGGACCACAGAGCCCAGGGATCCAGCACGAAGCATTAAAGCTGGGGGGGAAACCAGAGGAAATTAATGATTGAATAATGGATTCCAAATGTTTCAGTTCAAAGCTAAATCCTAATAATACAGTCACTTAAGGGTATGCTGAGCTCCAAAACAGATTGTTTTTCAAGGCAGAGTTGCAGCAAGGAGGATTCTGGGTAATACTATCTGAATTCCCAGTAAGGTAATAAGGGGAAGATTTAGCTACGCTGAACACTGCTCTGAATCTGTTTGCTTCTGTGCATGCAGGAACAATCGCGGAGCACTCTTCCCAAAGCTTTGCTTTCTGTGTTGACTGTTAATCCTGGTGGCAGGTGGCTGCCTGCCATCTGGAACATCTTTGCCCATTAAGATTCTCCCAGAAAGAAAGAAAATAGCTTACTTAGTAGACGGGCCAGGTTTTTAGGAGAGTGCTTCTGTACAGCAGCCCTGGGTCAGTGCTCACGGCTAGATGGGTTGGCTCAGACCATTGGCTCAGCATATGGGACTACTCATTCCCTTCTTCCAGGGAGGACGAAACAGCAAGTCTACCTAGATGCTGCTGCTTCTCCCAGATCCTCAGTTCACCTTCTTGCTGTGCTATTCTTGAAGATACCAGGGGACCCCAGCTTGTCCTCATTCAGAGTTTGAACCTCCAGTCTCGCAGGGCATTTCTGGCTTACCTGATGTATTACCATAAGCCATGTGTCTTTGTAGATTACAAAGCTCCTCAGAAGAACAGAAACCTCAATAACTAAACTTCTTCTGTTTCTAAGAAACTGTGTGGGATTTGGTGGTCGATTTTCCTTCTCGGTGTTTCTGTTCCCTGTTCCCTTCCTTTTGTTGTAATTATTAATAGCGGTGTTGCATACAGAAGGGACTAAGTGCAGTGTACTTACAGAAGCAGCTCTCAGACTTGTAGCCGTTTTGCTGTCACTTTACAACAAGTAGCATCTTTAAAGTTGTCCAGGAAGTGAGTAGCCAGCCTCATTAATCTGGAATTTGGGTTTCTTTAACTTAGGTCAGTGCTGTGACTGCTCTACAGCTTGCTCAATGTGTTTGTATAGGTCCCAGCACAGAGGAATCCCTATCATATCCTACCAATGCTGATTGCAATCACGTCCTACCAATACTATATTAATAACAGAACTTTTCCAAAATGGCCACTTCTCAGGGAATAGCAGTGGGCCCAAGTTTCATTTGTGTTTATTCTTTGGCTTAATTCCAACCATCAAATCTCAATGTAAGACAAACTCTTGGAGGGAATTCAGTGACAGCTTCGAATGGGAAGTGCACTAGTTCAAAAGCTAGATGAAGAAATCTCCAGGGAACTTTCAAAAATGGTGGATTTTTCACTTTGGATGTGGCATCAGGGGAAAATGAAACAAAACCATCAAATGTGGACATTGTTTCTCCTATTGTTGCTGAAGGAAGGTAATAAGATTGAGGGACTTGGGGAAAATAAGTCTTTCCTCTATCACTCCTTTTCTTCATAAGCCAGCAGAAATAGAAACCGATCCATCAGTGACAGATTCAGGAGGTCTCCTCCCATTGCATGTGGTTTCCATATAATCAAGAGAGGACTGGGAATAATAGCCTGAACCAAGGTCCCTATGCCAACGACCCTATGCCAGAGGTGTGCTCACACTAGGCTGCCTATATTGTCAATTCGGATCCTATATTAAAGCTTAAATCTTCATCTCCCATCTCTAGCCAACCTCCTAGAATTACCTGGCTCTCCATAAGCCACAACAGGAATCAATTAGGTATCTAAGCTAAGTGGCCAGCGTATTAGAAGCCACATGCATTTACCAGGTCATTTTGGATGAGAAGAGGGACAGAGTTAAGAAAAAGACCAGACAAGGATATGAGAGGGAGAGGTGGGCTCCTTTGCACTTACTGTGGGAAGCACCAGGTGAAGACAGTGATGGCAACCTGGCTCAGCCATTGCAAAGTCACCCCATAATGAACTGACAGCCCCAGTGAGCCTCGGGATTGTCTTACCTGGGTACCTTGACACATTTGTCCCCTCATCGTGTGTGCTGCACCAAAATGGTTTGCAGCTGGACTCACACTGATGAGCATCATTTCCCTCATGGCAACTTGCGTGTGTCACTGCAGACTTGCCCTGACAACTTTGAGGGAGTCTAAGCCGCTTTTGTTCACTCTGGAGGGACCAGAGCAGAGGGATGTGTTTTAATCTCCTGCTCTAACTGGCTCCTCCTTAAAACCTTAAATCCTTTTTTCAGCTTCTTGGAATGGAAGCCACACTTGTTCACAATCCTGTATCAGCAAGCAGGTAGAAATACAAGACGATGTAAGCGGGGCGAAAGGCATTCCCTGAAACCTTCTCTGTTCCTTCAGCTCTCACCCTCCAGTGCTCCACCCTTCAAAGGGTCAGGTCTTATGGCAGCATGAGTGAAATAACCTTCCTTTCCCACTCAGAATGTAGTCCTAGGAGCTTAGATCAGATGGAGAAGTACAGATAAGCGTCTAAACCCCGAGATGTTTATCTGGAAGGAACGCAAACTGCAGATCTTTCTGAAGCTGGCCCATCCCTATCCAAAGCAGCCTGTGGAAATAATTTGAACCAAAATCAGGAGTCTTAGAAGGATTCTGAGTTTTATGCTGTAGCTACGGTAATCTGAAAAAAAGTGTGCCAGATGGAAAAATAAAATATGCCAGCTTCCCCTACACACATAAGCTATATTTGTGCTGCCTTGACATAGCTCTACTTCCTCGCACCATTCTTTTATATCCGGTTGACGGATATTTTTCCATAGAGTGGTAATGCTAATCTTGGCAGAGGCTGAGAGCAAATATAGAAGCTTCAGTGCGTGCCCGGAGATTTCCAAGCCATTGGGAAGCATGCCTAAGAACGACTCAAGAGCAGCATGAGGAAATATAAAAGAGTCGGAGAACTGGAGAGAGCTTGTTTCACATTCACAAATCCCCCCGTGCCGCTAGGTTTTAGAAGGTGAGGGGAACCCCGCCATCTTAAATGATAGGTTGCTGCGGAGCTGGCTGCCAAGACATACCCTGGCAAGTATCCTTGTCAATTATTATCTTATTTCTTTTTACTTCTGCTTCTGCTACAGATATCTGGCCTCAATCATTACAATATCAAGCACCCCACCGTCTTTAATATATTTATCTTTACCACATCCTCTAAAGCAGGCAAGTGTGCTGATCCTCAGATTACAGAAGCAGAAAAGTACCAGAGAGGCCCAGGCTCACAAAAGGACTTAGACACTTATATTTCATTTAAGACAGACTTTGGACCCCTAAAGAAACAGTTCATAAAATCCCCATTTACCTACTTAAGACACATTCATACATGCATTAGTTTTGGATACACAACTTTGACTTGTTTCCAGTGTTGTGACTTGCCAGAGCAGCCCTCACCTCGGTAGAATGAAACACCACTTCAATCCCTGTCCCCTCCTGCTCCTCAGGGAGATCCCAGCACCAAGGGACACCAGGCAGTCACAGCACAATTCATTAAAAAATTATAATCTGAAGAGAATTGTGATGCTTTTCTGCAAAACAAGTCCACTGTTGCCGGGCTAGGAGTCTGGAGCTCAGACACTGCCTCACCTTCTTGCCCCTTGCTCCCAACTCTGTTTATAAATTTATCTTATGAGTCAGTAGTGTAAAATAAATGGACAAAGCTGGAAACAAGAACCAGCATTCAGCGTGAGCCTGCAAAACAAATAAATGGGTTCAGTTCAGTTGCCTGAGCATAGGAATCCCACTTAGTCTGCAGCTTCTGTAGGCCCAGTGCTATACTGCCAGCACTGGGAAGGTATCTCAGATACCATCAGGTATCCCAGATGGTTCTGGGCACCTGTGCCTTTAGAGATAAATCAATTTCAGTAAATAGGAAATCGCGAATGCCCAAGGGCATCAGGAGTCTGTAAAAGAGTTAAAAGGATTCTCAGGAACTTTGAATCAATCCTACAACCTTAGGGAGAAAAAGGAGGTCTCTTAGCAGGTCCTCTGCGGTGCTAAACAGGCAAGTTGAATAAAATTGTGTCCCTACAGATGAGATAAACAAGGCCCGTATAGAAATGGAAGTGTAGCATGAAAAGTTTCTTTATGAGCTCTCAGGTACCTACAGGTGAATGATGCTGCAGCAGAGCAGTCCTTTTTCCTGGTATACATATTTTTTTTCCCAGGAAAGTGAGACATATATAAGTCCTGACACCATGGCCTCAGCTCTTATAAACAGACATGCTGCAGGAGCGGGCAGAGTAGAAGGAACCCACCAAAGAACACCTTGTAGGGTGAATTCTTCCTTTAAAACCACTGCTGAACTACTGGCTGTGTTTGGGATTCAGTGTGAAAGCCGTGTAACTTGGTATCACTCAGCTGTGCCCAGAAGAGACAGGTTTCTCCCTCACCCACCACAAATCTGGCCTTGCACGTGCAGTCAGCACCTCAGCTGATCTCGGCCCTCAGAGGGTCCTCACCACTGCTGGCAAGGCTATTGAGCCCCAGCAAAAATTCCTGACTTGTGCAATCACTTACACTTGGTCTATCTGAAAATTTCCCCCCCGCAGTTTTATTTGAATGTCGCATTCCTTTCTCCCACTCCTAAAAAATAAAAAAAATGTTCTTTATAACTTTGACCCGCACACCGGTGGTGTTACCCGGGTAGCAGGAGGGTTATCTGTTTGTGTGGGCCAGCATCCAAGGGACTGACAGGCCCAGTGTAAAACAGGGCACGTTTTTGGTGGCTAACCCTGCAGAAAAATGGTGGTGTACATTTATTACACTCTTGGTGGCTAGCGAGGACAGCTTTTTCCAGAGTGCTGCCTGCTAATGTTAACAGCCCGGGGTGAGACTCAGCCTGCATGAACCAGATGCTGCTGAAGTTGCTATTTTGCACTTTTGAAAGGAAAAAGGCTGCCTGGGGAGGTTGCTTGGGATTACACCTTGCTGGTACTTTCACAGCTCCTCAGTGTCTGGGCTTTAGGTCCTCATTGAGTACAACATCCTCACCTGTAATCACCTTAGTTCTACCCCACAAAATGCCCTCTAAATATTACAGACAAGTGCAGAAAAGCTTTATCACAGAAGTGACCCCTAGAGGCATTTACAGAGATCAGGGCCAGTCAGATAAGCTTAAATTGAAATGAGGAAGACTCGGGCTGGACATGAGGGAAAGGCCCTCAACAGCAAGAACAACGAAATTCTCGCCGAGATCACTTGTAGAATCTGCATCACAAGCACAGATACCTGCTTGGATGGCTCTCCCTTCGTTTTGTAGGATGGTAAACCGTTCTGCAGGGCATGGCTGGGAGTGAAGGTGCCCCCTTTCTTGCAGGCAAACCTTCCTGCCCAAGGTCTTCCCAGGGGAATCTCTCAAAGGCCAGGAGCTGGGACTACCAGCCTCTGCGGAGCTGGGCTAGCTGAAGTGATGATGTCAAGGTGAAAGGCTGTGTATCCCATTACCAGTCCCTAGAGCCATCTAGTCTTCTGTCCGAATTTCAGCATGAATGCTCTTGGACAAAGAGAGACATTTTTGTAATGAGAACTGCCAGAACTCTGATGTTGAAAAGTAAGGGGAGGGGCTGGGGGTAGGAAAAATTAAAAGGAGCAAGTTCTGGATATTCAAATGCTTTATTTTTGGAGTCAGGAGAAAAATGTTGTTGGTTTTATTTTTTCAAGTATCTATTTCTGTTGTCTTTTTTTTTTTTTTTTTTTTTTTTTAAGTGAAGAAGAAGAAGAAGGGGGGGTGGAAGTGTTGATATGTTTCTGCCAAAAAATGTAATTCATTTCTCCTTCATTGTTTCCAGAGTCCTTTGCCATTTCAAGAGGTTCTCACACCCACACAGGAGTCTCTTATATAGCCAGGCAGCAGACTCTTTCTGCGTGACCCTTCGGCCGTTGTTGATTTATGAATTATTTTTATTAATAGCATGCAGAAAAATTCCAAAACTTCAGGACTTTCCCTTCTTGCTCTTTTAGTACAAATCCAAGAGTCTCCACGGAGCTTCCCTCATGTATTGCAAGAAGTCCAAGAACTTTTCCATGCTTAATAAGGAGAGTGGGTTTAGGGAGGAATGACAAAGTGTGTGCCTTTCCTTATTCCTCTTTGTTATTGATTTACAAGCTGCTGTTCCCCTGTGCAGAGCTCCTGAACGGGGATCAGATCAAAAGACCAGTGATGCGATCACCTATCATTCTGAGGTGATCAAGCAGTCTAGACTTAAATCCACTTCTGGATGTCAAACAATCACAAGTTCAAGACTGAGAAGATCTTGAATTTCAGATAGTCCAAACAGAAGTATCCTGCTTTGCTAAATTCATACCAGACCTAAGTTTGGATCACCTCTCTTAGCTTGCTCTGAATAAGCAGTTCCCTTAAAAGATAAACAGTCTGAACTTTCAGGAGAGTGTCCTCAAGCTGGCGTTTTAGGAGGATGAGCATCGTCAGCCAGACAAACATCTCCTGATGAAACTAACAGGTGTCCTGAACAACTATGAAAAATCTGGATGGAAAAACAGAGAGAAATTGTTAGCAGATCTTAGAGTGCTGGATGTTATGGCCACGTCGATCGTCTTGTTTAAATCAGGAGTTGGGGAAGAGAGTGTCCAAAAAGAGAACACATGCTCTCGGATGAAGAAGGGATAGCTCATATCACACGCAAATATGAAGTGCAATAAGTTTGAAAAAGGAGACAATATGCTAACGTGGTATTTTCCTTGGATACGTTACTAGCTGGGTGCAAGTGGCATCCTGCAGAAACGAGTAGAATGAATATGTTAAAAGGAAAAGTATGTGAGGAAATGGCACAAGAGGGAGAGAAAACGGGGAGTCAGGAGGTAACAATATGAGTTTGGATCACCAGAGTGGGTGAATTTGTCTGGGGAGTTATCTCTATACCTGTGAATCCACGCAGATGGGCACGTAGGTGTATTTGTATATATAGTTGTTTTTGTTAATGGCAACGTCTCCTAAAAAAGACAGTCTGGAATTTTATTAAATGGAGCCAACAGAGGATATCAGATGGGAGAGTCGCTGTGCAAGAAGGCACAGAAATGAGTGTATTGAATAAACAAGAAGTGGGAAAACTGGTGAGATGGCGTGGCTGCACCTGAGGCAACAAGCAAGCAGAATGATATTAGGAAGCTGGGCTGCACGTCAGGTAGGGCAGTGCTGTCAAGATGAATTTCACTTATTGATTGTGCTTAGGGTATACTTTTGGCATCTGAACTTAGAGTAAGAGGGGAAATATCCAAGACACTGGAGACCAAGGTTTTGTTCTCTGGCCAGAGTACTGTTTGTCCCAGGAAGGAGTGATTAATATGAAAGCCATTCACAACTTTGTCTTTTGTGTAGAGGAACTGAAAGTTTTCCAGAATCCAGTGGGTGCTGAGGAACACAATGAGACGTGTTGGGTCCTCCTATCAGGACCATCTATGGCCCTCCACCTTCTGTGATGCTCTGCTCTTTATGGCTTTCTACAGTGATGTTTTGAGGGAAGAATAGCAGTGGACGCATTCTTTCTGCAGAAGGCTGAGGGAGGGGTGAACATGTGGAAGAGATGTGTTGTTCTGCAGTCAAGAACATCACCTCCAGTGGTGACAGGGAAGAGAAATCCCAGTCCTCTCTCTGGCCCTGTACCTTGGCTCTTCTCCTTCCATTCATATTTCCTTTCTAGGCCTGCTCAATCCTGATAACAATGCCTGGGATTATCTCCCCCATCTTCTTTGTTGTGCAAGATCTATATCCTCTTTCAAAAACTTTTTTTCAAAGCCAAGTCCTTTTGGCTTCCAGCTCTCACCCCACTCTTCTCAGCCAAAGAACAAGGCAGGAGACAGGCGGTGGGTGAGTGCTGGGTAGTAGAGGATAGGAAAATTACAGGTTGGACTGGCAGCCACCCAGACTGAAACTGGCCAAATCCAGCCAAAAAGAAAAAAGGTTCACAGACTGAAAGGAGGATGTTCAAAACAGATCTGGAGTGGGAGGCACAATTGCTTTGCCTCTTCCCGGCACTGCCAAAACATTTGGGGGAGTTAGTCCCCTTTCCTAAGGGAGCAGTGACCTATTCTCTGAAGTAGCAATAATGCTCATCTTTTGCAGACACAGGATAAGAACTTGTGAACTAAAGTCCTGTTGCAAACCAAGGGGATAGATTACTGGCTAAAATCTTTCCTGATTTATTTATTTATTTATTTATTTATTTTGCGCTTTTGTTGCTGTACAGTGAGGGAATAGGGGGGCAATCTGATGTTTCTGTGCTCATTTTTGTTCCTTTTGCACAGAGATGGCGTTAATAAGGACAGGCAAGGGGAGAAGGTTCCCAACACTTTATCCTGAAGAGCAACACTTCTGCCTCCTTTGTGCCTGCACTATGGAAAATCAATGCTTGAAAAGAACAGATATGGGAGGAATCTTCTGTATTTACAGAAGATTCCTCCCATATCTGTTCTTTGGCTCTTTGGGCTGGAAAGCAGCATGATGGATGGCATGAGAACTTCCTAGAAGCTCCCCCCCCCCACCCCTTTAGCCTTTCCTCACCCTTCTGCCATTTGACCTCTTTAACACATCAGCACACAGTCACCCACCCCACGCATGTCCTGGCAGCAATTCCACTGCCCAGCTCTTCTGAGCAGTCCTGCAGCTTGCTGCAGAGCCAGCGCAACCTGAGGGCTTTTGAAAGGACACGGCTTTTCTCCCTCGAACTCAGTGTCTCCCCTCCAGCAGCCAAGATGAACATCTCTGGCATTTCATTATCTATTGGTCCCTGTCCTTTCCCAGGACAGGTGATTGCTGCTCCAAAACAGTTAAACTGACACCTGGAGGAACAGGTATATCTAACAGGGGTGAATTCCTGTTCCTCCCAAGCCTTGTTTCCAATTTGTAAAGCAAAGGGCTCCTGGACTGCAAACCTCATGGCTGCAATTCCAGGCATATGAGTACAGACACTGCACCTTTACATGTCTTGGAAGTGTTCTGCTTTATGTGTGATTTTCTTTCCCTTCCTCTTCTCATGCCGTTAGGCCTGATAAGGCCTTTGCATTAGGATAAAGAACCAGGGAAGGAAAAATGTTACTTGAGGGGGTGAAATTGCAATATTAATTGTCTGGAGGGAATTTTTTCCCAGACACGTAGGCTGAGATTTTACATCTACATAGAAAACCCAGAGTGCCTCCCACCAGGACTTATGTCCACTCCGACACCACTCACCCAACACCAGAGTCCAAAATCTCTGCTTCCCTTGGTTAACCCGAAACAGGAAAAAAAAATGTTCCATGCTTCTGTAGGATGAAGATCTTGGTAGTGCTTCTGGCAACACCTGCACCAGAGGGTCGTCCCCACAGAACATGTGGCTCTTTGCTTGTCTTTAAATCCCACACCCGGCTTCAGTAGTGTGGGACACCCTACACATGTGCCTCACCGACTTGGCATTACTCCTGCCTAATGAAGGGTCTGGTTTTTGTTTTGTTTTGTTTTGTTTTTGTTCATTTGTTTGCTTTCAGTTTGCTTTGTATCATCTAGGACATATTATTTTTAGTCTTTAGTCTTCTTCCTCTTGAAAACCAGCTCTTCTCTCTTCCTCCGCCTCACAAAGGGCTTGTAAACTTGGAGGATAACTATGCAAAAGCATCCAAGATCACTCTTCAGATGGATTATCCAAGGTCCATGAAGTCCCAGTAAAGAGGCTGTTACTCAGGACTGCACAGGCCTCAGTCTACATTAACTTTACTCATTTTGGTTCTTGATGAAAGATTCCACAATCCAGTTTTCATTGTCTCCTTCCCCCTCATGTTTCTTTTGTGCAAATAGAAACCTGGTTTACTTAGTGTCTTGAGATCAGTAATTATTCACATTTACCTATCTGGCGTTGCTATTTCCCATAATGAATGCTATTTCCTTACATCCATCATGTGCTCTTTAAATCATGTAAAAATAGTCCCTTTAATGACTGAGCCTATGGAAAAGACCCCTGGCTAGGTATTGCATCTTGCAGTTTCTAAGTTGCTTGCTTGCGCTTACTATGTTCTGCAAATCTAAGACATTTACTTTATCAAAACTTTGTAAATCTTAGTCCCTGTGGAAAATCCTGACAGGAGCAGCTCATTTCTTCTATTATTCCTTCTATTTCATTCCATGATTCTTCTCACCACTAGTTGGAGATAGGTCACACAGCTGGGCCTCACAGCTTTGTGCAACAAATGCTATAGAAAATAAATATCTTCAGGCTAACAGATGAATTGGAATAGAATGAAAGTGAAATTTAAAAAGAGTATCAAGTTTCAGAAAAAAAAAAAAAAAAATCGGATGGAATTCACGCTGTTAATTTTTGAAGCACAGCGAGAAAAGCATATTCAGATTATTATTTTTTTTTAAGCTGGGAAATTCCAGGCAGACCTTCAGCTAGCAAAACAGAGAGATAGCCTTCAATAATTGTAGGCCTTTTGAAATTGTTCATATTATTTGAACTGTTAATTCCATTTTATTTTAAATGAAACAAATTCCATCCAGTTCTAATAAATGCTTTGTTTCCAAAAGAGACACATTATCATTTATTGCTTGTCTGGCGATCTTATCTAGCACAAATATCTTGGTGCTACACAGACATAGCGAAAGCCAGTGTCCTTACCCTGGAAATCTCTATAGGCCCTTGGGTCTTTGAGTCCTGTTTCACTGACTTTCACGGACTCTTGCCATAGGCTATTTGCTGAAAGCCAGATAGCTAATTTTGTAAACGAGGATCTTGTGGTTCTCAAAGAGATCAGGGTGATATTAGAGCTGATAACACAGGGTAATGGGATGAAACCGAGCTAAGGAAAATGTGGCATGAAGGCAAGCATTCTGTAACTAAGTACAGCCTGTTTGTATGACTGTCTCTTCAAAGGAAACTCTGGTACGTGAACTGTTCAAGACTGGCTTGGGCAAGGCAACCAACACTTACTTTGGAGCCATCTGGGACTGGAGGAATTGATTTGATGACATTGAAGGTTGCTGGGATTTATATGGTGAGGGTAGATTTTTCTGACCTCTTTATTTAATGAAGAGAAGCAGGAACCGAGCTGAGGTCGCACTGTGAGGAGCACCCCAGGATCACTGTGGTGCTTTGCATGGGCATATCGAAAGAGAAAGTGCTATTGAAAACACCACAGTTTTTTTGTTTTGTTTTGTTTTGTCAGCCAGGGCAGATGGCTTAGGATGTTTTCTGAATTTAAGAGGTGACAGCATGACAAGCACAGTGATCAGAGAGCATTCATGGGCTTTTACCAAAAGTTTTATAGAACAACCTGAGGGTCTCGTCATGAGATTTATAGACTAATAACCTCCTCTTTATGATGGGCTCTAGTTATGATCTTTATTCTTTCACTCTTTGTGTGCCAACTCTGACATACAGTCGGTTCTCTTCTGAGTCATTTCTCCTGCTTCTTATTCTTCCTAACTCTTAATTTCCTTGCTCTGCAGTTCTTTTTCTTCAGTGTCCCCTGATCTTCCTGGGGTTTCCTGAGGACTCTAGCACTTCCTCTTTCTGGTCATTGTTTATTTTATGGCCTCATTGGGGAACTCTTCCAGACTGAGGAGGGTTTGCCAGGGAATGGCTTTTCCATTTTTCCCTGGTGATGATTTATTTCTACTCAATGCCTGGGATTCCCTATAGGCATTTTTTCCGAAGGGTATTCATTTCTCACATGATGCTCTAGGAGCTCTCTCACCCTTACAAGTAAGCAATGAGATCAAATCTGAGCTGGATGCTCTTTCTCATGTATATCTGATGCCACTGCAATCAGTGAGTGTTGGAGATGCCCTTCCCGGCTCTGTTGCCACCTTTCCTTGGTGTTGTCAAGCTGCTGGGGCAGGTGACCAGCCTCATCTTCATTTCCTGATGTGACTGGTAATTTGGGTTTCTTGAGTAGTTCTTTGGGGCAAGACATTGCCAGCCTTCCTTGTGCAGTTGGCTTCTTCCAGATTCTCTCTGTGTTTTCAGCTCCTTGGAGATGGTACCTGGCTCATTGTTCTACCTATTTGTCAAGTCATGGGCAAGCTGATGGAAACTAGGCATGTCACAGTCTTTGACCTATGACTCCAAGCACTATATGTCAGGCAGGGCTGCCTTTGATAGGAGAAGTCAAGGGTATTGCCCTTGTCTGCACCTACCTCTGACTCCCAGAGTCTTGTTCCTACAAGCTTCCCCTCCATCCCCCCACCTTAAAGAGCTCCTTGGTGCCCATCTCCGCAGGCTGGTCTCTTCCTCCCGTTCCCCCTTCTCTTCCTCCCGTTCCCCCTTCTCTTCCTCCCACCCTACCAGCTGGCATGCTGCTCGGCCCCACAGCACAAGCAGCAGCAGCTGGGCCTCCTCCCAGCACCCCTCCGGCACAGCTGCAACTGCTGAGCGCAAGCAGGACAGCTGGCTGACGTCTCCTCCGCGTCCCCCCTTCCACCCTTCCTGGCTGCCCTCCCCGTTCCCTCACCAACCTGGCCTCCTGCCTCTCTCCTGGGCCACCCCAAAAGTGTGGAGGCCCACGCCAAGGCTTGGCAACGTGTCTTCGTTATCCCAACTCTCTGCAAGCGCAGCGACGGAGCAGCATTCCTCCACCTCTCCTGTCACATCCTGCTGGCAGCCAAGTAGGATGATGATGACACAGTAGGGCTCGGGTAGGTTTTTGCTCTGTCTTGTCCCGCAGCCAACCTCTTTGACCTCTGGATGAACCCAATAAAAGAGAGTGTCTTTGGAGCACGCTCTTGCCGGTTTTACATCTGCGACCAGTTGCAATTTAAATTCCCTTTCTGTTTGGGAGAGGAAATGAGAGAGGAGTAAGGAAGAGTGATAGTTAAAATGAAAAAAATATATATATGAAGAAATTAAAAAGAAAGAAGAAGCTGGATAAGAAGAAACCAAAAACAAAGAGAACTGAGGCAAATTTTGTGGTTGGAAAGAACTCGGTAAAAAGCAAAGTCAATGTTTCATAATATATTAATATCTTTCTTCTAACAAAACAGTGGAAAAAAGTACAGGGCCTTATCTTTTGTCCATTGCTACTTCACATGTAAATTCTCAGGGTCACTGTTGGCGGGGGAATGTGCCGAGCATTTCACTGACACCAGCTGAGAACTTGTCAAGCGTCCTGGTTTGACAGGTAATCAAAGCTTAATCCAAAGGGCAGGCCAGAACCCCAACTGCATGTCCAACGGTCATCATAAACATTAATTTATCACCACTGGCTGAGCTAGTGAAGACTGAACTCTTGCTGCTTAAAGCTTCTCCTGCCTCCGACAGACGGCCAAAATCCCTTATCCCAAAATAGCAGCACCATCACAGTACCATCATAATCCCCAGCCATGGACTGACTGGAAAGGGACAGAGAGGTAAGTGGAATGAGCTTAACCTGAGATGGGGCAATTTTGATGAATTCATTGTAAAAATGTTAAAGGGTCAACTGCTTCTCAGAGCCAGCAGGAAATGTTGCTCTGCATCAATGTACTTCATTTTACTTCTTTTTACAGTCACTAAATCTTCACTGAATGCAGTGGGCAGTCAATGAGAGTCGGACCAGGACATTACAGTGATTTAATCACCGCTATCTTTATTTTCCAAATAACTTCTGTGATCTGGATGTTACAGCTGTAGATGTAATAAGGCAAGAGGATCTTAGCATTTGAAACTCTTTTTCAGGGTGCTTTGCATTCTGACACATCTGCAACCTCCCAGACAATAAATCTACTTACATATTAAGTTATCTGGGGAAAAGACTGTTCATCATTACATATGTATATCAATCTAAAATTAAAATCTCCTTTTCACCCAGAACTTCCTGGTATTGCTCTAATTTATGTAGTAAAACAGTGTAACAACAATGCCTTAAGACAGGGAACAAAGCTACATCAATCAACATTTTTATTTTTAAAAACTTAGTCCCAAATTATTTTTTTTTAAAAAGAGACTACTTAAAAGAAAAGAGACTACTTCATTTTTCTCATCAAACATGTTCTGAAAAATTTTCACTGGGCAAAAAAAATCATTTTTTCATTTCAGAATTTTGGTAGACAAATGAAACAGAGACGTGCCTGGGGTGGAAAGCCTAATGCCTCTGAGAGCTCCAATGGGAAAACTTCAGATTCACTGCCTGGCAATGAAGAGCACCCGTGCTCTGGGGAGCCCAGCCCTCTCAAGAGGCTCCAGGATCCCAGTGGTATATCATGGAGGCTGGATATCTCAGGTTCCTAAGCCTTAGGTCAACCTAAATAGCCTGGTGGGAATCTCAAGGTTTTGGAGGCTCTACTGTCTGACTAATCAGCTGATTTCTACCAGGTGGAAAACCTCTCCCAGCATTTCAAAATCAGCTTGTCCAACTGCCTGTTACTTTGAAATATTTGGACTGTGGAAGAAATGCGAGTTCTCTGGTTAAATTATTCTTTTATTTTACATGAAAATTCCAAAATAGCCAGAGTAAATAAAAGGTTTTGAGGCTTGGATTTCATTATTGTTGTTGTTATTATTATTATTGCTATTATTACTATTTATTATTTCTTGAGGGAAGTATGAGCGGAGAGAGAAGCAAAGTAGTTTTCACAGGACTGAGGCATGATCAGAACAGGGTAGAGACCAGCAAGCAATGGTCACTGGATTCCAGCCCCCATTTTAAACACAGGAAAGCAGCAGCAGGATGGAAAAAAAAAAAAGAGGAGAGAAAAAGCAGTGGCATTCTCTTTTCCATCTCCTCATCTTGTGCAAATGGTTTCTGTATCCATCGAAGGGTTTTGCTGACTATTAGCTCAGCTGCAGAGCATTCAAGTGGAAAGCTGCAGAGCTGAGAATTGCTAGCAGCTTCTCCCAGCCCCATTAGCCTGCTACTCACGCAGTCTGTCAGTAAAGCAGCTGGAAAAAAGGTGTTTTTTTTTTTTTTTTTTTTTGTTTGTTTGTTTTGTTTGTTTGTTTGTTTTCTTTTGGTTTGGTTTGCCTTGTTTTGCTTTTTTTTTTTTTTTTTTTTGGGGGGGGGAAGGGGTAATTGTTGTTTATTTTTTTCATTCTGAAGGAATCATTTGCCACAGCTGAACTACAGCTACCTCTGGAGAAGCACGTGGTAGTAATTTCCCATCAGGTGCAGATGCATCATCAGTAAAGAGAGGAAAGGTAGAATAATTGCTCCAGCTGAGAGAGTTTGGAAAAGATGGAATTTGGATATTAACACAGTCTTCTTCACATCAGCTGTGTATAGAGGTGCTTTATCTTCCCCTGCAGAGTTTTCTTTGAGTCTACTCCTCATTGAAGCTCACCCTTCCACGGCATCCCAAGGACAACAACTTGGCCATTTGCAGTAATGC
Organism: Oxyura jamaicensis; assembly: GCF_011077185.1. Classification (NCBI taxonomy): domain Eukaryota; kingdom Metazoa; phylum Chordata; class Aves; order Anseriformes; family Anatidae; genus Oxyura; species Oxyura jamaicensis. Next base: position 95,337,769 of record NC_048896.1, on the reverse strand, counting down.
CCCTGGAACTGGCTTCAATACTGCTGCATCAAACCATGGTGGCAAGATTGGGTGCACTCCGTTTTTTTTGACATATTTGGGATGTAATTTCCACCACTCTGAAGGTGTTTATCTCCGGTTCTTCCATTTATTAAGTGGTAAGTATCTTTTAAGAAAATGCTAACCTGGGTCCTGGGATCACCAAAACCTCAGAACAAGCTGCAAATGCTGCCTCTGAGCACTGCCTGGCTGGCAAAGTTGTTAAAGAAACTGAGGAACCAAGAAGCAGAGGGAGAACATGACAAAGAGAATGACATAACGTGGATAAATTAAAGCTCGCTAGAATAAAGGAAGAACTAGATTAAAAGAACTAAGATTTCTTGTTTGTTTGGCTCCATGTTCACTCCATGGAAGACAGGTTTATCAGAAAGGCAGACCTGGTGATTTTACCAAGATGTGGTGTATTGGGGTCCTGGATATGAAATAGACACTTTCCATTGAGTTTTGCCCTTGTGCAGTGGCCACCCTAGCACTTTCTGAATTTGTTCTGTCTGATTATATTCAGCTTTGGAGCAGGAGAACTGTTGCTTCAGAGCAAAAAGGCCCCTCACCTGTTGTCTCTTATCCTCTACGAGCTAATGCCAGACATTGCCGAAGAAGGTGAGGAAAATTACACTGCACATCTGATCTTTACTCTGCTAAAACTCTGCCTTAGATGGAGGGGCTGGCATACAACAAGAATATCCCATAATCCAGAGATATGATGGTTAGAAGTTAGTCACTCTATCAACCTGCATATTTATAAGGCACTTGGTATAAATACACAAGAAAAATTGGATGACCTTAAGCACAGGAGAATTAGAAATAGAATGAAATCTAATATTACAGGAGCCAAGCACTTAGAGACTAATAACAAGAATAGCTGCTTTAAGCTGGGTGCTCATCCACTGGAAACAATGAAGCTGCAGGAGAAGGAAGTGGGTCCATGCGTTCATCATAACACAACCGGGCGCTGCTGACATGATGCAGTTATGGAAAAGCAGAACGCAGTAGTGCTACGCAGTACAACAACTGTTCACGGTTAAGTTTGTCAAGTGTTAATAGCATAGGACAAGATCTCCCTTGGCATTACAGAAACTGTTCTGGCACCCCAAGTCCAAAAAAAAAAAGGTGAATTTGAAGTGGAGCAGATAAAGGGCTTCTGTGGTGATCAGGTGGACAGAAAGCCGATCAAATGCGAGGAGACCAGGAGAGCTTGTTTTGTTTATCCTAGATAAAACAAAGATGTGTTGGTCTGTATTAATACATCGGTGATGTAAGAATCACAGAGGGTGACAAGTTATTCAAGTTAAAGGACAGTGCTGGAACAAAAACAAATGGGTGTAAACAAACTGGGAATAAATTTAGTCTGGAAATTAATATAAGGTTTCTAAAACTCTCATCACCTTAGATATCTATTCTTACTATGTCCTTCTCCCTGGCTTTGACCACTATGGAATTCCTCTACTGCTTCTACAAGGTCATTCCCCTCACCTGTTTCTATGCATCTTTCCCATGATGTTTCTTTTTCTGTTGCATCAGAGGCATCGCTCAATTTATTTGTTTGTAGTGTCAAAGACATTCCTCCTAACCTTACTGTCATCTTTAGTCCAGCACCAGAGTCAAATCCTGACTCTGTTTTCTTTCTTTCTTTCTTTCTTTTTTTAAAATTATTATTTTTTTCTTATCTTTATATATATATATATATATATATATATATATATATTTTTTTTCCCCAATTTTAAGGTTGTATCATCATCGCTTGTTAAATTTTCAGCACCTGGGAGGAAGGCTTCCCAAACACCTGGAAACAAAGGGAAGAGGTCACAAATTGTGGCCCAGGATGCATCAATTTATTGATGCTCAACGAAGACCTTGACAGTTAAAGAGGTGGCCTGTATGAAGCTCTCTAGGCATGTGGCCTCCAAAGATGAATGGCTGTAGTCCTTCATCTCATACCATGAGATACCATATCATCATATGCAGACTCCTGACTTTTTCCAGTCCCCGCGAACAAAAGGTCTTCTATTACCAAAATGTCTCATTCAACTGACCTTGTGGTCACTTCCTAGGGCCAAGCTCATTAACACTGCCCAATAAGATGTGTCAAATCGTTAGAGTACTTAAATCTGCATCTGCAAATACCTTTCATTTTGCAGATGAAAATGGGAGCTGAGTAACTGCTGCTGTCCCTCTGAAATATGGAGCAGGTCAAGAAGCGCCCAGAGCTGCCCAGTTTCTGGAACTGATCCTGCCCTTCTGCCCTCTCACTTCTAGCTCTGGCTTTCTGCACAGGGCATCAGCAGTGGCTGAGATGGGCAGGGCTGTATTTCCACGAGACACCTCTCAGAGAGCTTGCTAAGTCACCAGCTAAATGGTCTGCATTGCCGAGCTGCCTTCCAAAGCTGGCAATTAATCACCCACAGCGAGCTAATGTTTGAGCTGGCTAAAATCAACGGTAAGAAAGACAGGGATAGAGACAGTAAGAAGGACAGGAAAGGGAGTAAGGAAAAGATACAGCAAATAGGAAAAGAAGAATGCAAGATCCCCTCCCTGGAGCCCACCCTGCAATGTTCTCTGACTCCAGCCTCGTCTCCCCTGCCTGAAACAGAGCAGCTGAGTTCAACCAACATGACAAATGTCAGCGGGAGCTGTTGCCCTCAGCATCAGTGCTATAATTAACCGAGGAAATATGAGTTTCACAGGCTCTCAGACATGATCTGAGCCTGCTGTGGAAATGAACCAATGATGATATGCCCGCTTGCATCCGCCTGCTCCTCTGTCCCCTCCCTCCCCGCACAAGCCCCATTCCCACCCCACACAAGAACAACAGCAGCTGTGTTGGTATTTATATTCACTCCAGCCTGAAAAATCACTGCCAACACAGAGCCAGGCCCTGCCTTTGCACAGTCCATCTGCCAACTGCTGATGCTTCCAGCTCCCCCAGCCTCCTCCTTTGGTTTCGTCGGCTCCAAGCCCAAGTCCCATCACCATTCATCTTCTGGTGGTGGATAATCACGGTTTGGGATTGGCATACAAAAAAAAAAAAAAGCAGGCTCACAACCTGTTTCCATGCTTACCTTTCCTAAGAGCCCCTTGCTGTGGTTAGAGCGGGCCACGGAGGAGACAGCTTGCCCCTGTTGCCTACCCACATAACCAAAGCATGAGAGCCAGTGACAAGCACTTGGTGCTTACTGGTTTATATGATGGGTGTGCACAGGTACCCTGGGTCACTGGGTGAACTATATAAGTACAGAGCTGAATATATATATATACATATATATAAAAAAAGCTGTGAAGGGAGCTTTACAGAGCCAAACACAAGATATTACATGGAGCTAAGCATTGTGCCAAGATATATACTCTCTCCCTTTTATAGATTTCTAGGCACTCTCCGATGTGTCTATTGGAAATATATAAATATATGCCACAAATATATATGTGTACATTAGAGGGCTACAATAATCTAGTGAAAACTAGATCGCTAGGAGGAATTAGAATGAACCATTAATTAGAGTATAAAACCACACCAGTAATTGAATAGGAAAAATGCAACCATTAAAAGCAACCATTGATATGATCCCATGATCACATAATAACAACCTCACTGCCCTGGAGTTATTCTTCACCCTGTCCTCATTGCTGCCTCCCCATCCACATCAAGCTTCCCTCCCTCCCTGGCTGGGCTCCAGCCAGCTCAGACCCATCTGCTCCTGCTGTCTTGACTGCACCAGCCAGGAGTTTCCGAGTCAAGACTTGGGAGTATCCCAGCAGGGTGCTGTTGATGCTTCATATGGAGAAGAACAAGCTGTGATAGGATTTTACTCCCACAGAAGGAAATGAAATATATATATATATATTTATATATATATTAAGAACAAAGATATCAATAGTAGCCTCACCATACTGGCAAGACTGACCACAGCCGGCAGGACTAGGGCATGCTTAGAAATCCACTCCCTTCTTTTTCACATCGGATGGAGCTTTTAGGGATGAAGATTCCCAGGTGGTGTGAGTCCTGGGTGGTCAGGCTGCTGGCCTTGTTTGGGAATCAGGTGTATGAGAGTCCATTAAACTTCTGCCCCCTCATGGCAGTCACTGCCCTTACTATTTTGATGTCAACCAAGGATAAAACCTCAGCCCCACAATGGCCGGGGCACATGATGTCAGGTCTTGATGAACGCACCCAGGCAGTTGTCCTCAGGGGGAGTCAGGCTGGTCTCAGCACCACCAACAAAGCTGCCCTACAAAAACTGGGGGCACGTACGTGACAAACCCTCCGCGCTGTCCCCTTCCTTTCTTCCATACAGGTCATGTTTGCGCAAAGCCCGGGCAGCGGTAGGGTGGGAAGCTAACAATTATTTTTTTTTTTTAATGAATTCTTGGCAGATAGAAGCCCCTGCTAATCACAGCTTCCCGCTTCGGCCTTGTTTATCGGCTGTGACTTCAGAAAGCACGGAGAGAAGAGGAGCCAGCACTTCTCACCCAGGTCCCACAGAAAAGCCAGGGAATGCTGGCACGGGAGGCTGCTCTGCCCAGAGCAGACCTGAAACTCAACGGCTCCGTTAGCTGAAGAACAGCAAGGTTACAAAGTCTTGTCTGCATCCTTAAAATCCTGCTGGTGGATCAGGCAGGGATGAGTCAAGGGCCAAAGGAAGCTGCAGTCAAGACACTCTGAGACCTATGAGAGAACATTGCAACTTAGCAAAGGCTGGCGGAGAGAAAATGGGGACTTGAAGGCACAGCACGGCTCACCCAGCATCACGCAGAAGTTCAAGGGTAGCACTCAGAGCAGAATCAAAGTCTTGCGAGTCCTAGCACAGCATCTTATCCATCAGGCAACGCTGCTCTGATTGTAACTCGGTGGGTGGAAATGCATTTTGTTAACAGCCACTGAATCACTGTCCTGGCAGATCAAGGGGCTAAACTTTATCCTCCAGGTGACAACCCACCCTCCCGTTCTCCTTCTTCCCCTAAACTTCCCTGTTATGTAGGAGAGCCTGCTCCAGTCTGTCTCCCCTGGCACTGCAAGGTATTCCTGGGCTTTGCACATGACCTGTTAAATATGGCTCTAAGGTGGTGATGTTTCATGTCTTAGCAAGCATTTTAGGAGGTTTTGAGATAACAGTGTTGCAACATTTTAAGAAAAAAACAACTATGCTTTGTATTTGGAGAAGATTCACAATTCTCCATCAGGCATGGCTACAGAAAAACAAAAGGGAATGCTCTGTATCCCAAAGTGCCCTTTTTTCAACATCAAAACTTGTCCTGGGAAGCTGTCAATTTTGGAATCATCTTATTTACAGATTAAAGAATCAGAATAAAACAGTTTGACCTTGTTGGAATGGCAGGTATTAGCTTCTGTTACCAACTCCTAAAATGTTCCTATCAAATTTGGAAAGGTCACAGCTCGGATGAAATGGCTCAGTTTTTGAAACAGATCATTTTGATTGTGATTTGCAAGAAACTCTGGAAAAAAAAATAAAATTGTTTGTATATTCTTCCACTTCAGGACAAAACCAGATTTCAGAATCATGGCATTTCCTACCAAATAAAACTGAGTGGTTCCCACACAGCCACCCTGTTCCAGAAAGACAAGGAAGGGTTTGTTGAATAATTGGCAGGAACAAAAGTTGTCCAAAGGGAAAAAAAAAAACTGAGCCAGGAGAAATTTTGAAGAAGGTTTCAACTCCAGTCCCAGAGGTCAGGATAGACCTGAATTGCTCCGAGCCACATTAAGAACATCCCAAAACCCAAGCGAGAACTTCATCATTACCCACCCCAAAAAAAGCCGTGCCACAAAAAATAGCTTCCTTGCAGTTTGCTTTGGATAAAGCCTTCCTATAGATGTTCTTATAGCAGTGGAAAGGGTCAGAGTCTGCCCTCAGCACCTTGGCTGCACTCTCTCCAGCAGCTTAGCATTTCCAACCATGGGTACACCCTGCTTTGTTTTCTTTGGCGAAAGTGTTTTGAAGCTTCATGGGGGAGGAAAAAAAAAGATTTGGAGCCATCCCTCCTCTCTCCAACTACTTCCATCCACTACTGTTTGCTACGTGCCTTCAGTACAAACCTAAACAGCAGCCTTGGATGCCTGTTGTTGTACTCAGGTAAAAGTGAAGGCCATGCTGATTTCAGCTCTCATTCTCCACACCAGGCTGCTCTCCAGCCTCTCTGCCGAGACAATTTTCTCTGCTAGTTTTGGCAGTCTTTGCTGAAGAATAAGATCAACCCACACTCCATGACATGGTCTTAAGGTCCCCTTTAGCATATAATTATTAGAACTTTTTGAAAACAGTACAAATATTAATAAAACAGAAAGTTACAAGCTGCTAAAATTGTGGATCAGGGCTTGTATGCTAGGCCAATGCCTGAAATGAAGGTTGTTTTCTCTCTGTTGTGCTGATAACTGCTTTAATTTCAAGTCCAAGAGCACTGAGATAACCAGATGCATAACTGTTTATCCTGTCCTTGAAACCTAAGCAGGTAGAAACAGAAACTGGTTTTCATGCCCACGACTCATTGACCAGACTAGCTGAACTAGAAAAGAGAGAAAAAAAAGAATCGGCTGGTCTAGGCCAGATGTAAATACTTATTCCAGATACCACTGGGTGAGAAAGGTAGTTGGTCTGTGTCCCTCAGAGGCGCAGTGCCCTTGGTTATCCTCCGGGAGATGTGCCGTTGACACCGTTCCCTCTCCGTGCCGCAGAACAACCTTCATTTTTCATGGCTCCCCAGGGTGCGTGCCCTCGAACGGCGCTCACCAGATCCTGACCCAGGTCACAAATCCTCAAGTTCCGGAGTAACGTAAAATACACATCATAAATAGACGTATCCCTGGCCCCAGCTCGCTCTCAGCTTTGCTTCTGTTTTCTTGAGCCTAGTCTGCCTGATTTTCTCCAGTAGTTCAATCATATTTATTAGGAATTTATAGTTCTCTGTAGGGTTTTTATATTTAGCTGCCTACACTGGAAAACCACATTTTTATAGATGTTGGATACCACACCTTTCTCTGTGGCTCCTCAAGGCTTTTTTTCCCTCCTTTTTGTGCTTAATATTTGGTTTCTATAGATTAGCCCCATTTTGTCTCTGTCCTCTGCTCCTGTCCACCAAGACTGTAAACTACTTATCAGCAATGCAAACACCAAGTCACGTCTGAATGGCTGCAGCAGTTCATCCGGGCTTGGATCATCTTTGGGTATCACAGATGCTTTACTCTGTGACTGAAACAGAGAAATAGGAGAAAGAAAAACTTTACAGCATTTCTAAAAGGCCAACCATGTAATTCTGTTATATAGGGGCTGAGATCTGAAGCAGCTCAACACAGCCCTTAATGTCTAAGCTGGTAAACTGTCTTCTAGGATGATCAGGGCCAACGCTCTTCCCAAAGTTACTGGTCCAACCCCAAAGAAAACACTGCTGGTCGACGGTTATCTCCATTTCTCAGTTATTTAAAGCCTGATTCCACATCAGAGATAAGAGAGGCCAAGACCCAAGTGACTTTGCTGTTTGCCTTGCAGCAGGTAAATGGGAAAGAAAAGCATACCCACACTCTTTGTGCCAACGTGGCTCCAAAGATGTAAATCTGAGAGGAAAAATCCCATTGGTCTGCCATTTTCTTAAGGAGTAATAACTAATATAAAATGAAAGGGAATGGCAGCTAAGTCATTCTGAGCAGAAGTTCAGTTGGTTTAGACACATTAAAGTGTTTAAAAAGGTTAATATCATTTATAGGACAGGTGAAAGAGCTTAAGAGAGTCTATCCCAAGAACAGGAAGAAGATCATTACTGTAAAACCCACTAGTATACACAATTTATTTTCTTAGAAAAAATAAGTTTAAAAAGTCAGCACAAAGTCATCTTTGAGCCAGAAACATAAGACTTTATCTTCCTTTTTTTATCTGCCTGTTCCATAGATCCTTCTAGGACCTCACAAAAACAGAAATGCTCTGTGAAAAGCTTTTCTAAGATGACTTTTTTTTTTTTTTTTTTTTTGCTTGTTCCTCTAATAAATGTTTTGCACATGAGAGTTCTGATGATTTGGATGGTGTCACGGCATTTCCTCACATCACAGGTGGTGTTGGTAGGAAGCAAATGTAGGCAATGAGGCTGGGCTAGACAGGCTGTACAACAGAGGAAGTAGCCAGCATCTTTCAACAGCATTAAGCTTTCTCACTTGTCTGATACGGATAAAATTACAGTAAAGCTGAAAACCAAAAAAAAAAAGAGAAAACTGTAGGATCTGGGGGCCTCACGGTGGCTGGCAGAGTGAGAGAGGACTGGAGGTGCCTAGACACAAAATATGCTAAGGATTAAACAAGGAAGCTGGAAGGCAGCTGGCTTTTTGCAGTCCCACTACCATATCTTTGTGAAGTCTTTTTTTACTGTTGTTAGTTATTTGTATATACAAAATCTCTGCCAAGATAAGGAGCTGGCAGTGTAGATTAGAAATCTGTTTGGTTCCAGGATGGAGCTTGGTGCTTTGGAGAATGGGACTTTATGGCTACATAAAGACATAACTGTTATAATCATGGAAAATTAAGGTCAGAATGTATTTCTGGTATTTCTGGAGGTGTCCAGTCACATCCCTCGCTCAAAGCAGGTTTAGCTTTGAAGTCACATCCAACTTCAAAATCGGTCCAAAACTGGCTCTTCCCATTCTTTGTTTCCAAAAAAGCCTCCCTACTGGTAAACCATTTAATGGACCTACTGAATTGTCACTGACATGCCAAAGAAATGGCAAAACACAAATGATAGGAGACTGAAAGTCACGTTACCATCTTTTTATACAGGGCTAATGCCTGGGAAGATTAAATCATGTTCTTGAGACTATACATGGATGCTGGTAAAGCTTGGAAATAAATCTGGGTGGTTGGTGTACAAAGATACACACTTAGTACTAGTAATGTAAATCTACTTCTATTTTGCCATTATTGAGTACGTCTTTGTCTACTCAAGCCTACATCTTTAATCATTAGAGGAAAAAGAACACAAGTAAAATTACTGAGAAAGTGGTATTTTGGTATAAGAGCCAAAAAACAGACCAGGCTACTCTGCAAGTATAACCATTTCAGGAAATCTGAACACCAGATAACAGCCTACAACTACACAACCGCCCCAAAGGCAATAGTCACTGCTCTGTGCTGGAAGCTTTCAGGCATGACCTATCTAATAATGCATCACTTCTTTTTATTAAGAATCTGGAACCTAGTAAAGACTTCATGTTCCCTTAATGGTCTTGCCCTAAATTAAAGAAACCACCAACAGCTCATTAATACCTCATTAGAAGGTGTGAATACAAGATATAAAGAGAAGGTACTGTAAAGTAACCATTAGGAAAAAGAATTGAAAAATCAAACTCCTCCCAGGTAATATTCTCATACTTAACAATTTATCAGTAAAGGCCAGATCTCATCACTTTTGGCTTGCATACACTAGCTCCTTTATTTCCTGTGAGTCAGACTGTGGAAATTCTATTTATTCTGTAGTTCTGGCACAACTGCAGATACCAGGGTTAGGAAATTAAGCCAGCCAAATTTCAGGATTTCTAATTCATGAGAAATTTTGGCATTTGGAAATTTGCTTTTATTCTGACTAAGAAAATAAAATTCTTTCCTTCATTATTGCCTGTGACTGGAAATTCTGATTCAAAAAATGACTTTAGAAATATTGACCTGTGGATTCTTGTTCACATTAGTGGAAATCTGTATCATTTGTACGGGAGATATTTTTTGTAGTGGAAGTAAATATACTTCATATGTGTAATTTATCTTTTCTATTGCTCGGAAGTATTTTTCTTATCATAAGAGAAAACCACCACGAATTTTGAACATGTATTCTGAACGTAAACGTACAAATAAAAGCAATGTCAAGAGAAGCAGCAACAGCGACAAGTGTTACCATTCAGCTGATGGACTGTTCCTATTAACATCTTCCAAGAAAAAGGTTTCCAACAGATATTACCGATACAACAATGCTTTGGTGTCTTCTTTTACTGGCTAGAGAACAGCTTGATTCATTGCACAGAAGGTGGCAGGGAAGATTTCATCTTAAATTACTAGCGCAAAAATGATAACGTGACACTTTAAAAAAGTGCCTAACCTGTAGCAAGATTAATTTCAGAAGTATGGCACCTGAGCACAGAAGAAACAGAATATATAAACGCTAAGCCGTCCATATAAGCAAAAATGGCATTAATTTATCCAGACTAATTGCTTGCAGCAAGAAGAACAGCTCAACGGGACACTGAAGCCATCATTTGAAAAATGATGCACTGAAAATTCTTAGGAACAGATCACATCATTTACCTTAGTTAGAAGAATCTTTAGTAAAATCTTCTAGTGGTGGCATAGTTTAGTAGAGACTCTTCTCTTCATAGGGCACCAAGACACAAAGCTGAGACAGCACTGGTGCTTTTTTTCTGACCAAGACCAGGTGTTTAATGTCTGAGTTAGTTACTGCAGATTCCTCAAAGTCAACGGAGAGAAACAGACTCTCTAGTGTAGAGCTCAACTCATACAATCGGTAATCATATTTGATCAGATAGCTCAAACTCTGAAGGGGCCTCACACCCTTGTCTGTAAGGAAAGCTTGAGATGACCAAACTGAATGTTGACAGCTACACTGGGGATATCGAGGGGAAATTAACCTCAAGAAGCTGTAGGGGTAAGACTCAAATTCAAATTAAAACAACAAAATATGTAAGAGTTGAATGTCACCTTGTGCTGTGAACATTTTCATTTAGCCAGACAAAAAACATTCCTAGAGGTGGGGGATAAATCACCAAGAGGGTATTTTGATGTAGATAAACTAGCTTGCTTTAAACTGTAGGATGGGATGGAATAATCCTCAGTGAAGAGAGAGGCAGCCCATCACATCGGAAGATGCTTACAATCCTCATCTCAGATTTTTTCCGTGGTGAATATGCAAGATAAAATGAATCTTTCTTGAAATGAAGAAAGAGAATCAATTGATGACCAGGTCTGCTGGCTGCTCCTGCACCCAACAAACTCCAGGGGTCCTGGAGACATGTTCTAATTGCAAATACCAAATAGCACTAAAAGGCTGAGGACAAACTCTGAAAAGTTGTATGGCTGAATATACTCACCCAGCTCAGCAGCTGGATTTCCAGAGATGCTGAACAATGCAGAGGAAGGGATTCACCTGAAAAATAATTTAAAAAAAGATTTAAAAAAGGAGGGGGCAAAAACCAGTTGGGACTCATACAACTACCAGAACAATGCCGCTTGCAATCCCGTGTTAAAATGTTGTCAGCAGTATTGCCTTTAAGCAAGCGTGGGAAGGCCATGATCTAAAGCCTGTTGAAGTCGGTGGAAAGACTCCCATTGACCTCAAAGGCTCAGTTTTATCCTCTGAGCCCAGGAGAACTCCAGCTGTGGTTTAGTAACTGCTGGTGGTCCGTGCGCCTGTGGTGAGTGGGCTGCATCTGGGTCATAGAAGCATATTAAGCCGAAAGACATATGAGCTACCAAGTCTGCATTTCCTAAGCTTGATTGGGTGTGCAGTGGTTTGCGAGAAAATTTGAGGGTTGGCAGAGTTCTTCCGAAAGGTTTGGGAATTAGCGATCTGGTACCTTCGCTAAAGGCTTTTACTTGTAGCACGTGCCAGGACTATTCCATGCATTCTGACAAGGATTTCACTGAGGTTGGGCATAGCTATTTGTCCTTGTTCCAATGCCTGCTTTCCTAGAAAACCTTTATTTAGCCCTAGGGAACAGATAAAACCAAGACCTGTAGCCTAAAACTGCGCCTCTCTTTCCACTACTGAAGTGATAGCCAGGGCATTGGTTGACTTTTCTTTTTTTTTTCTTTCTTTTTTTTTTTTTTTTTTTTAAAAATAATAATGATAATAATCTGTTGTCTCTTTCCTTCCATTGCAAGCCATGGGTAAACACTTTCACAAACAGTGTCAACTTTCCCTTCCCTATGTAATTAGAAGTGAATGAACTCCTAGTCACCCTTCACTCGACTGAGGGAAAATTACCTCATGCCCAGTCGTTTCTGAGTGAAAATCCCCTGGTGTTACAACATCTCCCTTTTACAGGAATCCCAGTTAAAGCTAAGAATTTCCTCTAATAATCTTCACACCAAACTTCCCCTGTTTGGCTCAAAGCAACTTTAGAGGAAAAGATTTCAGACCACAAGTTCACCCTGGGACAAAAATCAATCCATTTAGGTTTTTAATATCTCAAGTGTGGACATCACGACTGTGGCCCAGTATTTTAGCAGTGGTCTCAGAAATGCTAGAGAGAATATGAATGCTGTATCCATCAGGCCCATGCGTACACGTCCAAGGGCTTCATTAGTCGCCACCCGCAGCGCTGGAGAGCTGTTCCAGCACCACAGTCCCAAGCTGGTCAGGGCTGCTGCTTTCCAGGACGCTGTCTCCAAACTCGTGTGACTTGCATTCTTCTCTTCCCAATTACCAGCCATGAATTTGGCTGCGTTAAAATCATACACCGTGCAAACGAGCTGCCCTAGCAAATGATCCAGACCACTTGGGTGTTACTGACCTGTTTCTGATGATTTTCATCGCTTTTCTGTAGTCTGCAGCATTTACGGATTGTGCCAGCAATCATTTTCTGCTTTTCTTGGATCAATAAAAGATGTTGATAAAGGTGTTGGATAGCACTGAGTCAGGTTGGATTGCTGTGGGACCCCCTCTAGCTGTACTTCAGGCAGATTATGAGTCCCCGTGCACAGATATTTTCTGAGATCCATCAAGTCGCCAGTTTTAGTCCATTCAAGACAAAGATTTTAAGTTGTAAGCACAACCAATAATCTCTCTGAAAATTATTCCCATTTTTCGTTTCCTTTCCTAACACTCCACTCCAGAGGTTTTCCATACAACACAACAGCACAACACAACATAGCAACACAAAGAAATGATTCAGCGTTTAGCATAGCAGGGAGGGACTGACACCTTCACTGGGAGTTGGGAACAAACAGTTGACGCCAGGAATCTACCGACGTTACTCTGCTGGCAGCAAGATGCTTGGTTTCCCTTGGCAGCTCACCTGCTTTGGAAGTGCCAGATTCTGCCCAGGCCCCCATTTGTCCCGTCCTACACACACACACACCAATTCCAATAGCTGTGCTGCAATGGGGAGGCACTAGAGATGACTTTGGCAAGAGTAAGAATCTTTTTACTTGATTTCTATTGTTTCTCTTCGATGAAAATGAGCACCAGGGAGCCAGACCCTATTTAGCAACTCTGTACAGCATGGCTTCCATTTATTTTTCTTAGTCCTAATTACCTTGCTGCATCAATCTCCCCTACCCCCATGTCTCTCCTCCCACTACCAGCTTGAGTCTTGATTTTCTCCCCAGTCCCAAAAGGGACATTAGGTAGGGGTAAACCAGCCCTGTAGGATCTTAACCACCCCACAGGCAGACAAGACTCCTTTTATTGCAGGAGCTGGACATGGTCTCTGAATGTTGCTTTTCCCAACACCCTGACCAGAGAGCCCAGGTCCGTCATGGGACATGGAGGCAAAGGGAGAAAGCTCTGCTCAGAAGCTCTGGGTGGGAGCTGCTGAAGGCTGGTGTTTCTGCAATGGTCATGTGGGACCAGAGAGAGGTAGTGAGGTCTGCAGGTCATTGAAGTGTATCTTAAGGCAACCAGCTGAAAAGCCAGCTAGCAATCCATTTAGCAGTCCTGCAGTTAAAGCACATTGGTTTGCAAGGGTCTCATGTCCACACTTTTCACCAATTAACCCCTCTCTCTCTCTCTCCTTTTTCCACACGAACACATTTGTCTGTCTACCACCATACACACCTATCTGGAAAAGCAGTTGTACTCCTGACATTCACGCCAATCTGAATTATCCTCTGATCCTAGGCCACGGTGATAGACAGATATTAACTTTCCTTTGGTTTGTCTGCCTGGCTCTCTTTTAATAGTGGCAAGAAGAGCTTCCTCCTCTCATCACTCAAAAATCAGACAGTACACAGAAATTTTAGAATTTTCTTCCTGATACTCCAAACCACATTCTCACTCCATGCTAAACACTCTTCTGTGAGGCATTTTTAACTAAATATGTTGACACCTAGAGAGAGAGAGAGAAAGAAAGAAAAGAAGAAAGAAAGAAAATAAAGAAAAGGAAAAAAAAGAAAGAAAAGAAAGAAAGAAAGAAAGTAGGAAAGAAAGAAAATGGAAAAGTCCCAACCCATTTTCTTATATAGGAGAAAAAAAAAAGAAAAAAGGTTGATTTTTGGATTTGTTCTAGCCATTTGAAACACCATGTCATCTGCGTGATTGCAGAGCATGGTGACTGGCAAGGCAGCTTAGCTCCAGGTAAATTTCTGCCAAGTTCCTCTTTTTTTTTCTGCTGCTTGGATGGCATGGGAGTGCATGGGGTAAGGATGCAGGTGTGCAGTCTTCTACTTCCAGGTGCAGATGTAAAGGCATCGTATGCATCGGAGTCCACCCTTTGAGCACAATGGCATTGATGATTTTCTGTTCTTAAAATCTAATATTAATTTTCTTTGTAAATCAGCCACATAAACAACAGAGTGACCAGAAGACACATGCATAAAACTTTTGATTGCTGTCTGAATTATCACCCAATGGGCATAGAGGAGATACAGGTGCTAAGAGCACCGGTTTGACACTTTCATTTGTCATAGCCCATGTGCCCAGACAGATGCTGGGCAATCCAAAACATCAGAACACTCGAGTTGTCTCTCCCTGCACTGTCAAGAAAAAGATTTGCTCACGACACCAGGCTACCCACTCTGAGTACATGTTTTGAACACAATTTCTGAGAGGTTGCCTGCGACACTCGTCCTTTCCTTGTGCCTGAACATCACAGCAATAACAACCGCTGTTAGGCACTGAGAACAAGCGAGCAGAACTTTAATATCCCACCCCCAAACATGTAACTGTAAATGAGCAGATTCCTACCACCTTGATCAGGGACTAGAGATTGAATCTTTGTTCCTCCAACTTATTTGAAGTACTTCTATCAATGCTGCTATTTATGTGCAGGGTTATTCTCGGGGCAGCAATCAAACAGAACAGAATGCAGGCAGATCGTCCTGTTTGCTAATAATAATCAGATTTGAAGGAGTTCCCAAAGATAACCCGAGTCTAAGTTAAATTCTTGACACATGGTGCAACCAAGATGAGGATTACCAGCTTCAACCAGGAATGGGGAACCAAGCACAGAGTTTGAATGTGGACTACCTGGTCTGGAAAAAAAAATGGGGGGGGTGGGGGGGGAAGGAAAGGGATGGAAACAATGCATGACCTGGCAGATAGTGTGACTTAGGGGCTGTGGCATTCAGCAAGTACATGGAATATTGCTTAAGCTATTTCTGTTAATTCATGTCCTTCTATTAATTACCCTCAGTTCACTTTGGCTGAAAAACAGAAGCCATTTGATGTTGCCAGGGAAGTTTAGAGGGACAAGAGCTAAAATAATACGGAAGGAGCCATAGGAAAGGAGGAGTATTGACCATATCTGCATTGTAGTGAAAGATTAAACCTTTAGAGATGTCAGCATTTGCCTGTCATCCTTTCCGATGCCTGCATATAGCTGTCTTGCAGATCAGATCAGCGATTATCTTTGGCATGACCCTGAGATTTCCTGAGGCACAGAATTAAAATTAAGTCTCCACATTCTTATTCTGCTACCAAAATGGGCAGGTTGGTTTCTTAAAGTCTGGGCACACAACTCATTGACTTCAAGGACAAATTCTTTGCTCAACACTTGCTGCAGCCAAGACGTATTAGGAAACCTTGATCTCAGCCATTCTTTGTGTCCAGTTCCTACTTGCAGCTCCCGTTAAAATGCCTTCCTGAATTTAGGTAAATGCAGACTATGGTTAATTAACTGTTATGGGAGGAGTCACTAGATGGCAATGTTACCCATGCTCACCCGGGCAAGATACTTTGGCCAGCAGATGCAAGTTATTTTATTTTGTTTCAGGATGAAGAAATACCATTTTGTTCCAGAATTTGTTGTGGGTCAGTCTTTAGAGAATAGCTGTGGCCAGAAGCACAGAATGTGTTCCCCATTCTGGTGTGTGAAAGTAAATTCTTGATAAATAAATAAATAAATAAATAAAATTTGGTGTGCAGGCTGGCATTTCCAGAGCAGAAGCCTGATCTAGATCATCACTTTTTCAACACCAGGATTCAAGTATAAGAATTAAATTAAACTAAATTACCCCAAACTCCATCTCATGATTTTTATTATTATTATTATTTTTTCCCGTTTATTTGGGAAGACAAAGCCTCAAGTTTCTGAACACCTTATTCTGCACCTATTATAGTAAAGTAGGTAGCCCTGGGGGAAAAGAACAGGGTCACTGGGACTTCTGTTGCCCAAACAGTCTCCAGCCACCTCCAACCAAAGCCAACCAGCTTTTTCACAGACAGTTTCT
This sequence comes from Oxyura jamaicensis, assembly GCF_011077185.1. NCBI lineage: Eukaryota > Metazoa > Chordata > Aves > Anseriformes > Anatidae > Oxyura > Oxyura jamaicensis. The sequence goes on along the minus strand of NC_048896.1, from coordinate 95,321,345 downwards.
GGGCACATTTTAGAAGCTGGCACAGATCAGGGACCATGCCCATTGAGCAATCTGTAGGCAGCCACCTTGTCTTAGAAAGTAAGAGAGTTTAAGCACCAGATGTGACAGTGGATCCAGGCCAGGAACTGGTCCCAGCTACATTTAATTTGTAAGCATCAACTTATCCTTGGTGTCTGAAATGGATCAAAGAAAAAGGAGGCAACCTTATCCTGAACACATAGCATATTTTGAGAACATAGAGCAAGACAGAATGCTATTGCGTGATGTATGCTGAGGCTTTGACTGTCTATCTCTCTTGCCTATGTGTTTTAAATTATGAAGCTTATCCAAGGTAGATTGAAGAGAGGCTGTGCTGCCATCCCAGTTGCTGTCATCAGATGACACTTGATGTATCCCAGGAGCAGTTTGGTGGCAGGCTTATATTCCTGACAGAAGAAATTATTCCATAATGAAATTAGATGAGGAATTTGGCTTTACATGGGGACTGTGGGTATCTGTGTCTCTATACAATGTAAATCTAAACTCGTGCTAATTTCTCCAAGTCCCGCTCTCATAAGGGGGAAAGGGCCTCCCTCGTCCTGTTTACATTTTCCTAATTACCTCATTTGTTCTGTGTTTACTGAGGGATTGGGTTCTTAGGAGGCCAGCACGAGACATCACAATACTACCAGGATGGCTCTTGATTGGGGAGGCCCTGAGCAGACCTAAGGAGAGGATCAGATGGCAGAGATGAGGATATGTTAATTACCCACAAGAATTTGAGGGGGCTAAAAAACCAGCAAAGAAGGTCGGAGGGCATAGAAAGAGAAGCACAATATCATGGGAAGAAAATACAGGCCAGGTAAAAAGTGGGAAATATTCCCTACCTGTGCAAGCACATGAGCTGAGGAACAGCTTCCAGGGAGCACAGCCTGGGAGCCCTCTCCCTTTGGATTAGGGTCTCTCACATGGGAAAAGCTGTGTTTGAGCCTCTTGATCCAGCACAGGCAAGAAGTGTGGTGCAGTCCTGGGCACATGTAACAACCTGGATTTAGGAAGAACAAAGCTTTCTGAGAGGGTGCAGCACAGTCGGTGTGTGGCCTGTCTGCCTCCAAGGCTTATCTGCTTTAGCATGGCCGTATCAGTTTTCTGAGCACCTCGTACACCAGTGCTGCTGGCTCTAGGGTTCATTCCTGCCAGTTTGGTCTCTGCGCCCTGGACCCTCTTTGGATGACATGCACTACCCCAGAAACAGCTTCTTTGTGGTTCTCTGTCCACTTTCTCTCCCTGAAGTTGCCTCATCTTTGTTTCATCTTGCAGGACAAGGGTGAGATACACTGGACCAACTGTGAAATATCTGAGGAATAGCTAGCTGCAAGAGGAAATCTAGTCCAGCCTTTCGAATATCGGTTTGGGACATAGATATCTTGGATTTAAGCCATTTGCTTGCTAAAAGCTTGTTGAGCAACTCTGGCTAAGTGACAAGGACAAGATTCACCAAGAGAAATGAGGTGTCACTGCACCCACGGGTGGTTCTAGCAGTAGTGACTGGCCCTGAGAGGGGAGCTCAGACTTTGGGTTAGGTTTTGTGGATTTCAGGAGGCGAAGAAGACTCATCCCTGGACTGTGTGGTGCAGACGGTGCTCGGGGCTCACACTCAGGGGTGGATGGACATTATCACCGCCACAGAGACCTTGGTCTGGGCCTTTGCTTGAACCTAGCAACCTTGAATCATAACTTGTGGTTTTTCTGAAGAGAGAGGGTCAAGTTGGTTCAGAATGCCCCCAAAATAGTGATGAGGCTGTGTTGTACCTTACCAAATGATGTTTCTGTAGCTATGTGGGTATTAAACGTCCTGGAAAAAGGTATAAACTTACAGCGCTTGCTGAAAAGTAGGAGGCAGGCTGGGGCAGTCCAGATGGATCGTGTTGGAGGGTTGCCCTGGGACAGTAAGGAAACTTGATGCAATATGCATCCACACCGTCTGTCTGGTGTGGACCCATGAGTGAATTACCCTGTTGACTGTAACTGAATTTCTTCTCTTAGTGAAATAGATAGCTTACTTCACAAGAGAGCCTGGGAATCATCAAGTGTGCCTGCAGTGTAGACAATCATTGGACCAGGGCTCTGGAGCAAACAGGAGTTAAACAGAAAATGTAAATCTATATTCTCTGTGTAATAGAAGAAGAATCATCACATCCCTTTTACATTATAGCCTTGACCTCATTATAGCCAAGAAATAGAAGATGTGGATTCAAGACTTTTCTTGACCTTAAAGGAGATCAAAACCGAATCTCCCCATTTCTAAAACTCCTTTTTTTTTTTTTTTTTTTTTTTTTTTTTTTTTTTTTTTTCCCCTAATACCTGGGAGAGATGGGCCACTTAGTGCCCTGAGTGACTGGACACAGGCATATTAGTAGGTATTAAAAACTCAGTAGGAGATATATTCTCCCCATTACCTGTACAGGTTTAAGTGCCTAACTCAGGACCATGAATCAGAGAAGCTCAACTCCTTCTGAAGTCCTTCCTTGATTTCCTTCTTTTTTCCCAAGTCTCACATACCTGGCTAGGCTGTAATTTCACTGATCAACTTGGCATAGGAAATAAAAGTCAGGAATGTTGCTCATTTCTCAGCCACTGACTTGCATTGTAGAGTATAGCCAGGACTCCTGGTCCTGTTGTCCTCATATGCCTTAAAGTGACTGGAATAATAAGGGAAGAGAGGCTTATTTCACAAGGATGCTGGAATGAGGGGTTATTTTCTTTTATTTTATTGCTTGTAGCTGAATTCTGCTGTATCACTTTGTTTTCAGAACTCAAGTCAAACTAGATGCCCCAGTCAAGTCTGGGACATGACTAGCTTCAAATGTGTTGAAGCCAACAGCTGAGCTGTCCCCTGAATCAGGACCAGAGTCCTTAGCAAAATCTGGGACTATGCTCCAAGGGAAATATTTACAGCCGTGCGAGCCAATAAATCAATCCAGGGACCATTGTCTGTCCCGGAAGAAACACAGAACGGCATGGCTTATGCCCATTCAGCTAAGCAGGCTTTCCACTAAACGAGGTGGTCTCACTTTGTAGTGAACCAGCTCCTGGTGCACAGCATGTCAGCCATCTGCAGCAAGTTTTGTCTGCATGTTCCTACCATGCTGTATATGTGGGGCCCTTTTCACTGCAGGAAGAACAAGCATCCTCATATTATTTAACATCAGGCACTATCAGCTAGGAGTGACCACAGCAACTAATTCCCTAGAGATTTTACCTTGTCCACATCCACATTCCCAGTGCTTACACAATCATACACAAATTACACCAGTTTTACTAAACTGAGGTTAGTTTAATTCCACTTAGCTTGAGGCTGTCTATGAAAACCAAAGTAATTAATCCTGCTTGTCAAACCAAATCATCTTCTGCATAACGCTGTCATTACCAAATCACTTTAAATCTTACATAATTTAAACTTTAAAGAGCAAAACTATGGCTGAGGTCAGGCACCTGCGCTGTGGAGTTAAGACCTACATCTGCTATCTCTTACAGAAGCATTAGTAACCATTTTCTTTGTGCATGCTATGCCTATGCATGAAGGCAAACCATGCGTGTACCTGCCTTAATGAAGACACAAAGCCACCCTCGCTCTTTCACTGGGAGGGGAAGAGTTGTTTCCGTATCCCCATACTTTCCAGCAACTCAGGTTTCTATCCCAAACCAGAAGTGCACTATTTGCTGTTAGCATTGTCAGGAATCCCTCCAAATGCAAGCAAAGTGGTGCAGGCACAAGTATGAGTAAGAAAACCCAAGAACAACAACCTATAGTTCTGGGTGGGCCATTCATTTCAGTGATGGTGATTTTAAAGTCCATGATCTTCAAGGCCAGCTCTCTGCTGTTGTATTCACCACCTCATAAACTTAGCAAGTTCTAGGAATCCACTTATTTTCTCCCTTTGGAAAACTGGTCCAGAATCTCACTGCTTCAGTTGTTAAAAAACATCTTCCACTTTCCAACCTAAATTTATTCATGACCAGTTTATCCCCATCTGCTCCAGTGCCAACGATGTCTTTAAGTTTAAATAGCTTTTCTCCCTCTCTAGTGTTTAGCTTCCATTCTATTTTAGAATATGATCCTAACTGCTCCAAGCCTGCATTTTGCTGAACTAAACAAGTCCAGCTCTTTGACTTTCCTAAACAGGGCACACCCTTCCTCTGATGGTGCTCGTTGCCCTTCTCTGCACCTGTTCCAGGTTGAATTCATCCTCTTTGAACACAACAAACTAAAATTGAACCTTGGCGTCCAGTGGCTTTGTAAGATGCCACTAATAGGAACACCAGGCTAGGGGGGCCCTTTGTGCAGAGCACTCCTTTTAAAGGTTATCTTGCTCCATCCAAGCTAGTTGCAGCCCTTCCCCTGCTCTTCTATTGGAAAACTGCTGCTTGGTCTCCACCATTATTTTACACACGCTTACCCTGGTCAGACATTATTTTCTTGTGCCAACACAGCCCAAGAGTTTTCCTAAAGGAATGGAAGTCCTACACTTAAAGCACGCAGAGTTTGGTCACCATGAGGTCTCAGCTGTACGTGACAGTCATCCTGGAGTCAGCTAATACCCATCATCTTCATCTTCCCCATCTCAAGGAGAAAACTCCTTTCTCTCAAATTACGCAATATATTATTTTAGTGTTGGCTCCTTTTGCACCAAGTATGGAAGGCCACACTGCTTTTGTTAATCCAGTTCTTCGCCTACGGTGCCTCTTCTGCAGTTCGGGGAGTGAGACCTGCACCCATAGCCATGTGATGTGACCAGGCCTGCATTCGTGCTATCTAAAGCTTGCTAACCCCGAGGGAACTGTTTTCCTTTCCACACCCAGGTTTCCCCCAAAAGGAAACCAAACAGTTCAGTCCGTAGTAAAGCAAAACACGTGGTGTAGGTGATCCCTGGGGCAAGATGTTGGTGAGAAAGGAACCAGCTCGGGAGTTCAAGAAGCGTTTGGACAGCACTCTCAGACATATGGTTTGATTTTGGGTTTGTCTTGTGTGGAGCCAGGAGGTGGACTCAATGATCCTTGTGGGTCTCTTCTAACTCAGGATATTCTGTAACTCTGTCCTATGATTCTGTGATTGACAAGGGATGCACCCTTTTATCTCAGAGCTACCTTTGCTACCAGCAGACAATTCTCACAATGCTTAACCTGGGTGGAATTTGGAGATACCATTTCCTCCTCCCAGTAAAAATGAAACCAAGTGCACGAAGCTACGCGGAGTCCGTGGCTTAAGTCCCAGGGATAGGAAGAAAAAGCCATGGTCTTTCTAGCTGAACCGTTTAACGTGACTCACTCCAGTGACTCATCGGACCACAGCCAAGTTCAAGAGTGGAGAAGAAAGTCTTCACTCCACCTTTCACTGCTTTTTGCCTCAGCCTCATCCCCAGAGCTACACCGAACAGTGTCAGAATTTATCATCAGGAAGTAGCATAAAAAGGAAAAAAAAAAAAGCAAAAAGCAGGAACAAAACGCAGCTGCCTCCAGTCCCCAAGGTGGCGGACACCTCCAAGTTATGCTCCCAGCCTCATGAAGCAGGTCCTCATTAGTCTTATTTTCTCAGCAGAACGAATCCCAGAGGAGGATGCCTGGCACTGCTGAGTCAGAGGGTCAGTCCCAATGCCTGCCCATCATCAATGAAGGGAGAGCTGACTCCCCAGGCAACTGAATGCCGTCGGTTCTTGACATCCTGCCTGGGAGACTTTTTCTAAGCAGGAGGCATGATAACAGCAAGGTGCACTCTGAAGTGAACGTGCTCATTTGCTGTTAATTTGGCAGGCCAAAATCTGACACCCACCAAGGAATTTTTCTCCGTCTTTCTGCCTCAGGATTAGAAACATTTCTTTTTTAATTTTTTTTTTTTTTGATGATTTTCTTGAGAGGCTACAGGCAATCAATGCTATAATATAAGGAGCTCAAGGAAATTGCAAGTGACTCAAGAGGATGCGGAACATTTCATCTAAACAAGTCAGCTCCTTACTGCAACATTTTCCACACTCAGAGCCACATAGCTCTGGAAATCCCACCAAATGCTGAAAGGAACGGAAAGAAATGACAAATATCTTATGAACTTCTTGCTGGCCTGGCACTAGAAAAAGTCAGATGCAGGTCACAGTGGATGCAGCCAGCTCTGGTGCAGAGCGGAGCAGCTAACTCACAATTGCACTGACAGAAATATGTGACTGGTTGAGTCCTCCTTCATTGCTCACACCAGTCATTTCTTGAAGAAAAATGTGTCCAAGAGGTAGGGCAGACTGGTTGAGCTACTATCTTTGCGGAAAGTGACCGGATCACAAGTTAATCAAAGTATTCCTCTGTTTCTGCATCAGCAAAACGTAGAGTTGATTCTTGCCCACCTTATTGAATATGGTTTGAGGGTGAATGTAGAGTTTTTTTGCAGAGATGCCACCATAAATGAACATTTACCTATGTTGAGACAGCATTTAGCTTGTGGATATCATATACTCAGATGTTGAAAGGTATGTGTTTGCCCTTGCACAATACCTAAGATCCCATTATAGGTGATGGAAATCTATTAAGTGGAGCCTGGAGAGTGACCTGCCTCACCTGAAAGCAGCCACCAGTGCTCTGCACCGTGCATTGGCATCCCAGGACGCCCGTGTCAGGGCAAAGAAGTCAACCCCCGGCATCACAGCTAGTCAGATGGGAGAGGCAGGAGTTCTGCTGGGTGACCAGGACCAATCTAAGACCTGGGAGGCAAGGTTTTCCCAGCTGGGTGCCTAGCAGGAGCAGGGTCCAAAACGGATTTGACAACAAGGTGTGTGAGATGATTGTGCCCCTCTTGGATCGAGTGGTCAGTGCTGTTTGCTGCTGCTCCAGGGGAATCCAGAAGCACGGGGTCATGAGGAACTGCACTGCCTGGCAGGCATCTCACAGCCAGGGGACTTGTCTATTCCCACCTCCGGTAACTGCACATTTCCACCAGGAGACCTTGGCAGCCGGCCTCAGCACAGCCTGTCCTCGCCACCCAGGGCCAGATCAGGGCTGGTATGTGACCGTGTGACTGACAGATTCCACCAAAGACGCGGCAGTAAGGTCCACAGCTCCCTTTTTATTTTTTTCTCCTCTTCCCTTCTATTTTTTTTTTCCTTTTTAAATATAACTCACTGCATTTATGCCAACAAAAACTAGTAAAAAAAATCAGACTGTTCCTTGCAATTTCAGTAAACCTGCCCTGTGTTGGAAGCCTCCCAGCAGGGTCATGAACTGCTTTCTATACGTCCTGTGCCTCTATTTTTAAACTGGCACTTGGCACTCTGACATTCAAATTGCTCTTCCAAACAGACATTCAAGAATAGAGCATCCCCTAAAATTTCATTGTTGTCACGCAGCCCTAGGACACCTTGGGCACGGTGTGTTTCTCAGCCTAACACAGGGCAAGACAGTACAAACTCCAGAGAAATTATAAGGCAAGAGGAAAATAAAATAAAGTAATAATAATTAAAAAGCGCACACAAAAAACTGCCCTATAATGTTATTTTCATAGAGTTGAGGAGCCAGAGAGAGGCTGGAGGTCAGATGGACAAAGAAATCTCAGTACATAGGTCCTACTGATTTCCACGAGTTAGTTTTTCACTTCTATGTTGATCTGAAGAGTCCTCAAGGATCTTGTCCAGCAAAGGACTGTCCTCTTTACAAGAGGAATTAGCCAATACCTCCAGCATGGCAGAAAATGAGCTGTGAACCAGCTCCTTTCTCACCCCAGGGACCTGGCCCCATTTGGACTAACCAAGTCTGAGGGACATGAAGACAAAAACAACATCCTGACTCTTCCTGGTCTTGCAGGCCAGAATGGATGGTGAAAGGAGTCCGCTGTGACTCATGTAAAATCAACAGAAATACTAACGCTGTTCCCGGCAGCCTCAGAGAGCAGAATTTGGTTCAGCATCATCGGAAAACTTCCTAACACCAGCTTCTCCTTGGGGGTATCTTGGCTGAATGTAGGCATAAATCACTTCTTAGCATTGAGAGGCATGTAGGAACTAGACTCTTCACACTAAGGATTTTATCCTGCCCTTCCTTCCAAGCTGAATATAGTTTTTTTTGTTTTGTTTTGTTTTTTTGTTTTTTGTTTTTTCTGACCACACAGGAAAATCAGACAGAAATCAGGAGTGGAAGATACTAGACATTGGGATTGCTCAGAAAAATGCAGGAAAGAGGAGACAACCTGTTACCAGAGCTTTTGTGAGCACAATCCCTCCGAAAGGCAGAAGAGCATCACTTACTCTCCAAGAGGCTACTTATAACATCATGGAGGAAATTACTGGGAAAGAGTCCTCAGTATATATACCTTTACATTACATGAGTGCTTGTGCTGGCCCTTGGAAGCTAAGTAGTATCGTTTCTGTTTAGAAGATGGACTTCAGTGAGTTTAAGTTGCTGTAGCTAGAAGCTGTGAGTGGCAGGTAAACACTACATTGCTGAAATAAAATAATCTGAAAAGCTTCTTCCAGATCTATCACCACTGCCAGGCAATAAAAAGTGGAAAAGGATACGGGAGCTGATTGAATTATGAGCATATAGCAAGACTAATTTAGTTAGAATTGGATACTGTAATGAAGATCAAGATGATAAGTTGGACTAATATGCAGTGAAGGTGGGTAGATCTTAGCTGAAAGTTTGCTAATAGTGATATCCGAACTCTGTCTTGAAAATTAATTTAAGAAAAACACTGAAATAGTTCTAGAGAAAATTGTCTGGAGGGAATTCACAGAAGAGATTACATGTATTTACAATTAAAAATAAGGCAGGAAGAGACCTGTAGGGCTTTTATGATCCATCCTTTAGCTCCTTCACATTATCTTTCAACCATGAATTCCTTGAAGCATTTAAGACATCTCTGAACTGTCACTTTACCTTGACAGCAGACAATGTTTGCAGGCTGCAAAGCCAAATCAGATCACTGTGATCACTTATCCTGCTGTCAAAAACAAGGCAAAGAATTTTATTTCTCACTGCTGCCTGTTAAGGACTGTGTGTGAGGTGCTCTGAGAACACGGCAATATTTGGATTTGGTAACCACAGTACGTAGCTCTGCAGTTACAGAACAAGGGCAGATTACCAATTTCAGCTCTTAACTCTTCCTTCTCAGCTCTGAGTGTGCAGACAGCCTGTAGCTGAACTTAGGTTATTGAAATACAGCTCCATAGACACAGCTTTGAGGCAATGAGCTACCACTACACAACTAGCTGGTTAAACACATTAGACTTGACTTCCCTTCCCTTCCTTTCGTTCCCTTCCCTTCCTTTCGTTCCCTTCCCTTCCTTTCATTCCTTTCCTTCCCTTTCCTTCCCTTCCCTTCCCTTTCTTTCATTCCCTTCCCTTCCCTTCCCTTTTATATATTTATTTCTATATATATTTATATTTTTATTTTTTTCTCAAAGAGGAGTAGAATCATTTTACAGACTGGCCTGGAATCTCTGGTTGAGATTTATACACTTGCTTCTGCACCTCTAGAAGGTGAAACTCCCACAGAGACATCTGTCCTGGGCAGTGATTCTCATCATCACGGTGCTGCTCCAGCTGCTTTGCAGCCAACGGAGAGAGAATATGCAGAGGCATTCACCGGTGAGAGAATGATGACCATAGCTCAGCGTGAATGTTTCTGCCCTAAGTGGCACCTTGGCATGCCAATGTCCATGCTGTAAATTGTACCTTACAGGGCACTGCTGAGCTCAGGAACCATGATCACACCAGCAACAGCCAGAACGAACTGCAAGGTGGGAGCAAAAGTGAGGAAATGTCTGTAGTTTTTCCAGCTCAGCACACCTAGGGGATGTTGTTACCCATGAACCTAACCGGTACATTTTGGCACAAAGGCCGATGTCTGCAGGCAGTCCCCAAGATACGCTACGTCCGTTTGAAGGGATGCACTACAATGCACAAGTGAAGTATGCATGCGCATATAAACGTGACACAAACAGCCTTGGAAGCAAATTTATTTATGTTCCAGGTCCTGCTTGAGTCAGCAGCGGCTCCATACCTTTTCCCCTCTTCTCCACTGAGATCTGACACCAAATGCATTTTTCTCAGCCAACATCCGGAGCTACGTGGTGGCTGCTTTGTTCTCCCAACATGACTGCATGAATGCACACCCTCACGCGCACACATGCCCTGGGTCCTGCTTGAGTCATCATGTCCCTGAGCACCCCTCTCGACTGCAGCATTGCCAGAGACCGTTATTCAAAGGTCAGAGAGACAGAGATGCTTTTTAAGGCAGCATACAGATGCAGGGAGGAATCTTGGAGAATGAGGAGTATCTACAGGAACTCTTCTGGTCACTGCGTATATTTTCTCCTGGTTTAGAACACCGACGGACGCAGAAGATGTGACCTCTGTCTCAGTACAGGACTGAGTATTAGAAGACATGAGGTGGGGAATAGAGTATAGGATCATTAGTTGACTTTGGTCTGGTTTATTCTCCCAACCTTTGGTCCATAGAAAGATGAGAAGATGACAAATCAAAGGTGAGATGCTTTCTTATCAGTCAGGGGCTGTCTAGGAAAGTCAGAGACCACATTTGGTGATAGCCGAACAGAGTCTGCATTCATAAACCAGTGAATCGGTATTAGCAGCAAATCAGCCAAGGAAAGCTTATCGAAGAATAACCCTGACCTGTGGTTTTCATCTCCCCAGCCACCTCCTACTGTGGTGGTGAGTTTAGCACCTCTGAGCACACACCAAAAAGCAGGGCCCATCCCTGCAAAGCCTTCAGGGAGAAACCAGCTGGGTGGTAACCACATCTACACACAGTTTATAGAGTGACCGATACTCTTTCTTTTGATGTTTCTTCGCAGAACTGATGAGAAAAGGCTTGACCAGTGAATCGGAGTCTGTGCATTTATGCATGGGAAGGTGTGCTGAGATGTGGGTGTGCTGATAAGGGGTGAGATACAATTGCCTGTATCATGTCCAGTGCCAGTTGAGAAGCCCTGGGATATGCCAGGTACCCAGACCGAGCTGGTTGGAATGAAGGAAGCTCCTGGGAAGCCTAAGCACAGGCAGCAGCTGTTGACAAATGGAGTATGAGGCCCCCAGCACAAGAAGGACATGGACCCGGTTCAAGCGGGTCCAGAGAAAGTCCACAAAAATCATCAGAGGGCTGGAGCACCTCTCCTTCAAAGAAAGGCTGAGTGAGTTGGGGTTGTTCAGCCTGGAGAGAAGAAGGCTCCAGAGAAACTGTATAAGCCTTTCAGCACTTAAAGGGGGCCTACAGGAAAGCTGCAGAGGGATTCTTCGTTAGGGAGTGTAGTGACAGGACAAGGGAGTAATTTTTTTTTTTTTTACACCAAAAAAGATTTAGGTTCAATACAAGGAAGAAATTCTTCACTATGAGGGCCGTGAGGCCCTGCCCAGGCTGCCCCGAGGAGCTGCGGCTGCCCCATCCCTGGCAGTGCCCAAGGCCAGGCTGGATGGGGCTGGGGGCAGCCTGGGTCCACGGGAGGGGGCTGGACTAGATGACATATAAAGGCCACTTCCAACCCAAACTGTTCTTTTATTCTGTCTTGGGAGGGACAAGCTGTACTGAAGTGAGCCACAGGTATTTGCTTGAGTTGCTCTTTTCTGAGAAAGACAGCGTAGCTGAACATGCTTTTCGTATGTCCGTAAGCAGACTGAGTTTCTTTGTGCTGTGGGAGTTTGAGGAAAGCCACGACACACAACATTTATGCATAGTTTATCTGAAGAATACAGAGTTTGGACGGTGATAATCCTTGCCTTGCATTATTATTATCTACACTGCAACGCTGTCTGAGGGTGTCTGCATCAAATCACACTCGTGTGATTCAGGAAACCCTCTGCAGAAGGTTTACTGGCCCATGGCAGGAGCAGCAGCCATGCAACCTCCACCACCGTGGAGCTCACAGCACAGCTTCATAACTCAAACCACCATTCAGAAGGTGCTTCACTCCTGCCAACCCTGCTGAACAGTCAGTAACCTCTGGCAGCAGAGCGTGTGAGGTGGTAACCTCTTAAATCACCCCCATGTGAGTTGCCAGAGCTTGTCTGGAGAAAACCTACAGCTACCTTTCATTGGCAACTTCTTTCCCAGTCTCAACAGAGAGGCCAAGGAATCAAGTGGAATAAACTGCCTTCTGTCCCTCAGCTGGTTTCTCCAGGTCAAAACCAAACCCCTTTGGCAGGAAAGTAAAAAAAAAAAAAAAAAGAAAAGCTAGCGCTCTGGCTGCTGGCACATAACCTGGTCTGTGCATACACAGAGTAATTCAATCTGCAGGGCTGTCTTTCTGGCACCTTCCACAAGCCCTACAAATCCAGTCCACAGCCCGAAAGAAAACAGAGCCGGGTTTGTTTGGTTCTTTCCCTGTTGTAGGAGAGCATGGGACAGTAACTAGAAGGGAGGTATTCTGGGGGGGCGGCTCACGGCCCCCCGGCCCCGGCCGCCATCAGCCGCCGGCCGCTGCCCTCCCTGCCCCGCGGGCCGCCGCTCTGTCGCCCTTGTCAGGTGAGGCGGCCCGGGGCGGAGCGGCCTGGCCGCGGAGAGGCGGTGCTGTCCTGCCGCGTGTCGCCCTGTGGGAGCCGCGGCGGAGCCTTTCCGAGTTAAAAGCAGGAGTTCAAGTGTTGGCTGATTGAGTCTCAAGTAGGATTCCAATTAAAATTAGCCATTTATTAGACGAATAAAGGCAAGCAAACAGCGCGGAGTGCACCGGACTCTCCACTCCGCCGAACCACACCCCCACAGTTGCCATTCCGGGCTTATATCCCCTCTGCTAATGCATATTCATTAGTGGGCGTGTCCTCATTCGAGCATGCGTTCTTCTTCTTCTCGAACCTTCTCGACCCCAGACCCCATGCATGTTCTCCCTCCCCCCCCAGTTTTCCGCCTGGCAACAGCTCTGCTCCAGGCTGTTCCTGTCAGGAGGCCATTGCAGAACACACGAACTATACACAGACATTAACCACCGAATATAAGAATATGAGAGCCATCTCCATACACTGATCACCAAACACAATAACTATATACCTACATTAACCATCTCCATTTCCCCAGTCTTGTGGTTATACAAGGATGTATAAGACAGTCACGTTTTATCATGTGGCCCTAGCGTTGCTCTGCATTGACACGAATCAGATGAATTGGTGAATTGGGTTGTGTCCCTCCCTCATGTGAGGAAAGTTTCTAGGGAAGGCTGCATGAGGAGAGCCTCCGGTGACTTCCAGGATCGCTGCCTTGGCTGGGTGTCTCGGGCTTGGCCTGTGTCAGGGCGTGAGGAACAGGTTTTCCTGTTCCTGAAGGCTGTGGACGTGGTCTAAGGCTGTGAACGTGGTCTACCTTGACTTCAGTAAGGCGTCTGACACCGTCCCCCACAGCATTCTCCTCAGGAAACTGGCTGCTTGTGGCTTGGACTGGTGCACACGTCGTTGGGTTAAGAGCTGGCTGGATGGCCGGGCCCTGAGAGTTGTGGTGAATGGAGTCAAATCCAGTTGGAGGCCGGTCACTAGTGGAGTCCCCCAGGGCTCGGTACTGGTGCTAGTCCTCTTTAACATCTTCATCGATGATCTGGACGAGGGGATCGAGTCACCCTCAGCAAGTTTGCAGATGACACCAAGTTAGGTGCGTGTGTCTATCTGCTCGAGGGTAGGAAGGCTCTGCAGGAGGATCTGGAGAGGCTGGGCCGATGGGCTGAGGCCAACGGTATGAAGTTCAACAAGGCCAAGTGCCGGGTCCTGCACCTGGGGCGCAATAACCCCAACCAGAGCTACAGGCTGGGAGATGTGTGGTTAGAAAGCTGCCTGGCAGAGAAGGACCTGGGAGTAGTGGTTGACAGTCGGCTGAATATGAGCCAGCAGTGTGCTCAGGTGGCCAAGAAGGCCAGCAGCATCCTGGCCTGTATAAGAAGCAGCGTGGCCAGCAGGTCCAGGGAAGTGATTGTCCCCCTGTACTCGGCTCTGGTGAGGCCGCACCTCGAGTACTGTGTTCAGTTTTGGGCCCCTCGCTACAAGAAGGACATGGAGGTGCTCGAGCGAGTCCAGAGAAGGGCGACGAAGCTGGTGAGGGGCCTGGAGAACAAGGCTTACGAGGAGCAGCTGAGGGAGCTGGGACTGTTCAGCCTGGAGAAGAGGAGGCTCAGGGGTGACCTTATTGCACTCTACAGGTACCTGAAGGGAGGCTGTAGCGAGGTGGGGGTTGTTCTGTTCTCCCATGTGCCTGGTGACGGGACGAGGGGGAATGGGCTAAAGTTGCACCAGGGGAGGTTTAGGTTGGATGTTAGGAAGAACTTCTTTACTGAAAGGGTTGTTAGTCACTGGAAGAGGCTGCCCAGGGAAGTGGTTGAGTCCCCATCCCTGGAGGTCTTTAAAAGACGTTTAGATGTAGAGCTTAGGGATATGCTTTAGTGGAAGATTTGTTAGCGTTAGGTCAGAGGTTGGACTCGGTGATCTTGGAGGTCTCTTCAAGGTCTCTTCCAACCTAGACTATTCCGTGATTCTGTGATTCTGTGATTCTGTTTTAGAAAGCCTCAGCACACAGCCAGGTCCCCTTCTACCTGCTGGTGGAACTGCGGATGACAAACTGGTGTCAGTATGATGAGGTTTTTCCTAAACCCTAGCACACCCATATAAGATACAGATAACACATAGATAATATGGTGTCCGTTCAGTGCAAACTTTTGGTGGAAATTTCAGCTGTGATGAAGAGCAGATACTGCCTCCTCCTGAGTGCTGAGGTCAGAAGCAGTGGCAGCATGGATTGCTAAGCACTCTTCTGGATTTGGAGCCCTGGACTATGCTCTCAGTCTGAATTCTGATTTTGGGGTAGACCTGTGTGGAGCCAGGAGTTGGACTCGATGAAACCATGATGGGTGCCTTCCAGTTCATGACATTCTGTGGTTCTATGGTTCCTGCAAGAAACAAAGACTTTTGGCCTGCCTAAGACAAGATCCACATACATCACATTTCCACCTCCCCCCCCCCTCCTGCCTGACAAAACCATGAATTTGCAATAATTTTGCAACAGGAAAAGGTCTAAAGTAGACCTTTAGAAAGTGCCTATGGGCTGTATCTAGACTGCTTATTAAAGTGTTGAAAACAAATAAAGGTTGGAGTGTGGGAGTTTCAGCTCACTTAACTTCAGGTTTCTGCAGTCTAGGCATCTCAGCAGACAGTCACCTTCAACTCCTGCGTATAAGACATGAAGAGAAATAAGCAGCTCTTAAAAACAGTTAGCCTCATCAAATCCAGATGATAACATTTAGAAACCTGCGCTAGTAATGTGTATTTTGCTGACTGCAGCGGGAGCACAGGGTGCTGTGTTCCTCTGTAGAGTCAGTCTGTAGCCACCAACGTTGCTCTGATGCCTGCCAACATGTCCAAGCTCAAGAGAAGTATAAGCAGTGCAGAGCAACTCCTGCTCAGGTTTGCCAGAGTCTGGCTCCCTGCCTGTTCAGTCAGTGAAGGGAAAGGTCATGTTGCTTGCTTGAAACATCTGTAATAAATGAGGTGCTTTCATTCCCTACCTCTCTCCACTGGCTATACAGCTAATTAGGCTCGGATAGTTGGTGGTCTGAATCCTTTCAGTCTTATGAATGTGCCCTCTTAAGAGGTAGGTCAAACACAACTTCAAGTGACATAGGCATACAAGTCAGCTTGAAAGAGAGTTGTGCTCTGAAACCACTTCAGTTTTATCTATATGAAGCCTGTATCTACATGGGAGTGCTCAGGAAAATGAAGGCCAATCACAAAGAGGTGTGGAGTTAGCATGCATGTTAGAGCATGTTCAGTCCTAGTTGTGTCGCTGTTTTCTTTTTTCCTAAATAAATAAAACAGATTTAGCTTTATTTAATCACATAAGCCTGGAAAGGAACATCCCTCCCTATTAGGAAGTGCCAGGCTTTTTTCATGTGATGGCCTGGATCCAACATCTTGACATTTGGGGCCAGCTACATTCATCAAGAATAACCGAAACAGAAAGAGATACTGTAGAGGCACATCATACTGACACTTATGTTTGGACTTTATTGGGTACTCACGCTACTTTCTGCTACCTGGCATTTGTCATTATTACCCTGTTCAGAAGGTCACGGTGGTCTATGTTCAAGAGGAAACAACATATGAATAGGAAGCAATGTCATATCAAAAGGAACCAAAATTCTGCTATTGTGGAATGGCTTGGGTTGGAAAGGACCTTAAAGATCATCCATTTCCACCCTCCCTGCCATGAGCAGGGATGCCACCCACTAGATCAGGTTGCCCAGGGCCTCATCCACCCTGATCTTGGACATTTTCAGGGATGGGGCATCCACACCTTCTCTGGGCAACCTGTGCCAGTGCCTCACCACTCTCTGAGTGAAGAATTTCCTCCTAACATCTAATCTAAATCTACCCTTTGTTAGTTTGAAAACATTCCCCCTTTTCCTATCATTATCTGCCCATCTAAAAAGTTGCTCTCCATCTTTTTTATAAGCTCCCTTTAAGTACTGAAAGAATGCAAGGGCTGTTGATCTTAATTGGTGATTAATGCTGGTACTTTGTGCCCACAGCCCCAAATTAAGATTTCTCCATGCTATGAACCATAATTTATCCCAAATCCGGTAGTTATGTCCATAATCAAAGCTTTCTTTAGCATGGAGAGCACATGGATTTAGTGCTTCCAACTCAGGATATTCTGTGATTTTATGATTCTAGCAAACCAGATGTGCTATTTTCCATAAACAATGGCCCACAAGGACACAGCATGGTTAACATTATGTGCAGCTTCCTCTTGCTTCACCAGAACATAAAGGTGGAATAGCATGGCCCTGTCACAAATCTAGACTGGAGTCACCCTGGAGTATGTCAATAGATTCTGTATGTTTTGGTTTTCATGTGCACTGCAGAAGTTGTTTCACGTTTTCCAAGTGTCAAGAAAAATGGCAAAATGAGGACAGGTAATAAAACATTTCTGGAAGCTTAGATGCTTCATCATTCAGGGCTTTGAATGAAGACTAAGTGGCTATCCCCCTTTGACACCCTTATCTGAAAAATGAGAAGAAATATGCGTAAATACTTTGTGTTGGGGCCTAGAAAACACTAGAAATAAATCATTATTAATTGCTGGCTGCCAGGCATTCTTTCACATAAACAGGGTCGGATGCTCCTGAAAATGGCGTGGAAATTAATGGCTCTTTTTCTTACGATATTCTTGCACCTTGTGGTTTCAGATTAACTAAGTATGCCAGAACCAAGAAACATCGAGACACTGACCAGAAGCAAAGCTGATTTTCAGAAGCATCCCTGCTGCAACTCATGAGTGAAGCCAATCTCTGAGAAAGAGGCGCAGTTCTTAGAAGCAATACTTCGTATTAGAATGTCACACTGGCTCCTTGGCTGAAGTAACCATTACAGTAAGTGGGACTCAGTGAAACTAATTGGTTGGTTGGTGTGAGTAACACCCGTATCTCCTGCTTTATAAGTGATTTTCAGAGCAGTGTGACTGTTCCTCCAATTCTTTACAGGAGTCATCAGCAATAAGCTGAATTTCTGGAGATTACTTAGAATGAGAACCCATTGACAAGGGAGGTGGCTGTTTCTCATGCTGACTGTTGTTGTCTTGTGGTGGCTTGTAATGTTTGATTTGGCTTCCTTTCGGAAACTCAAATCCCACTGTCCTCTTGAAGGCATTCTATGGTGTCATAAAAAGAAGATCTGGAAAAGGCTAATTAGATCATTTTGTCTATTCACCCTTTGCCAGTATAAAGATGTTCCCTACCATATAATTCCCCCAGGACTTCTGAATGACTCAAGTCCAAGCGCTTCCACTGCAGTCCTCCGCAAACCGTTCCACATCTCTTTAGGTTGAGGCACATTTCCTTCTGCCTAACCTGTTTTCCATTACTTGACTTCATGCTGTGACTCCTATTTCTAATTTCTTTTCCTTTCCGATGCAATTTGTTTTGCTGCTTAGTCCTTCCCTAGTATTCCTTTGTAGACATATGATTCAAATGTCTAGGAGGGATATGGTGAGATCTTCCAGTCCACCCTCTGCTTCCATTGTCTCTCTTCCATTTTTGGTAGATGTGGCTCCAGCATTCTCTTAAATGATAGAGTGATGGAGACACCAACCTTTCTGCCAAAAACCTATTCCAGTGCTTTGCTAACCTTCAGATCAGGAACATGGTCCTAGTGTCTAAACTACATTTACATTATTCCTTTTTTTCTTTTTTTTTTTCCTACATAAATTATTTCCTTTTTCCCTGTAGTCTCTTACTTACTTTGCTATTGGGTTCTTCCATGACTCTTCTTTTTGGACTAAGCTCATTTGATCTCTTCTTCTCTCCTTGTCCTCCTCCTGCTCCAAATGGACTCTCTTGTTGGTCCATATCTTCCTTGAAATGAATTAGCCAATACTGACTGGAGCAGAAATGTTTCATTCCACTGAAAGACTATTTTCCTGCCAGTACATCTCCGTACAATACTAATATATTTTTTACAACAGCAGGAATTTATTGATTTGTGATTGATTTGGAATCCATCATAGCTCCATCCAAGCTTCTCTGCAGAACCGAAACGTGTGCAGTTATTCTCCATTTGACATTTATCCAGGCAATTAATCTCGCTCAGATATAGTCCTTGCACATAACTCCTTTAAATATCATCTGCTTTTTAAATCTAGACTTTTACTGCTTGGCTATGAATTTGCTGCTTGGGCCAGGAGAGTCCAAACTGCAGGCTATAATAGTAGCACACACATTTGCCTGCTTCAGGGGCCTCTATTAAAGAAGCTGTTATGTGTCAGACTGGAGTAGTGATCAAGTCCCCGTGAAGGATTGATATTTCAGTAAGAATCATAGCATCACTACCAAGCTTGCTTTCACTGTGTGTGAATGGTTTTTGCCATAAAAAACATCAATACAGACTTGCTTTCAGATTCCTGCATGATCCAGCCTTCACTAACAAGTGACTATGAGAAATCTCCACTGCTTCAAACAAAAGGCACACCCACGGTGACAAACTGTGCTCTGCTCTAACGTCTCAGGCTGGGTGCAGGAGAGGAACAGATGTGGTTAGGGAAAAGCTGAAGAAACCCCTGTGGGATACCATGTAAGATCAGCGGGATGCACAAAGTCGCCAAGGGCAAAATCCGTAGGCAACAGGGCTGCCCAGTGTGACTTGGAAAAGCGTTACTGCTGAAGAAAAAATGACCCCAGTTTGACTTGTGCATTCCCAAGATGAACCTGATAAAGCTGCCAGCTTAGAAAGGAAACATCTTTTTCCTTTCAGACAGAGCCCTCCCAGGTACAGCAGCTCCTATTGCACCATGCTAGAAAACAGGCTGCCCCGCTCACACCACCCGTAAGTGCAGTTGGTACTGAGGAATCTGTCCTCGCCTGCTTCCCAGCCACCTCATGTCCCAGCAGGCATGGGGTTACCAACATCGCCATCAGCCTCTTTCCCTTGCCCAGGCCTTGCACAGCCAGACATCCCAAATCACAGACCCAGGCTGGCTTCACCACCGGGGCAGTGCTGCTAGCCTCGTGCATGTTCAGATGCTGTTCTGCCAAGATGTTTGTGTAGTTAAAGCAAACCAAATAGTTCACCTACCTTCCAAAGGACATCACCAAGTTAAAAACAGATGGAGAATGCTGGCGACAGAGGACTCTCTTTCTTTCTTTTTTTTTTTTTTTTTTTTCCACTAATGATTCAGAAGGCCAGTAACAGCATTCTGGTCCTGGCTTTGGCCCAGCATATCCTGTTGAGTCATGGCTGATGTCTGCACTCTAATCTTAACACATGTGGATGGGCTTGTTAGAACTTGTCATCCAGCCCTGGCTACCAAAATATCCTCCTGCTTGACCTGCCCCGCGTATTACACAACAGAGCTTCTATGTTCGTGCATGCATGCATGTGCACAAATGAGTGCATGTGCTTTTGTGAGTGTAAAAGGGTATGGATGGGAGCGAGGTGCAGACATAGCGATAGCTGGAACACTCTAGGGAGGCAGAAGGCCAAATTCCCTTTTTGTTGCACTCACCTCACTTTAAAAAATAATAATAATTTAAATAAAGAAAGAAATAGAGTTGTTTCAGCCAGAGAGGCTTTGAAGGTTTTGACATTTCTCAAGCCGGATCTGTCACTTCACCGGCCTTCTGTACAGCTGCAAGGAATAACGTCAGCAGGATTTTTGATCAGGCTGGTTTCTACCACTGGGTGATACTATATGCCCACGAACGAGATAGGAATCGGGAAAGCTAGTGATGTTGACTAGTTACTAAACCATAAAATACTGGCCAAAAAAAAAATTAAGTGTTAGGCAAGTGGTTTATAACCTCTATTATTATTATCTGGAGACCCCCTAAAATTTCCCAGTGGATGGACAAACCTACATATAGTAAATCCAAACCTCTTTCTTGCAATACTTCATGTTTTTAGTTACATTTTTCAAAGTTAGCAGTAGTCCACAGACCTTTCCTACCTATCCCCCCTGCAGAAGACCAAAGATCTCACATTTAAAACTAATGTTCTGGGCAGATAGACAGATAAGGAGCCAAACAGGAGAATGCATTGATGAGATGAGATTAAATTAAGACTCACACTACAAAATTTACGTGCAGACCCTCCGTACTTCGAAAGCACCCAGATGGGGAATTTTGCTTGGCTAGTGTTATAAAGATAAAGCACATTTGCAAATGCATATCCAGATTGAAGTTCAAACAGCCTTAATGTTCAGGAATGTTCTGATTTGTGGTTTTGGTTTAAGTCCACATTAAGCTCTGAAATTAAAGATGAAGAGAGATTGCTCTCAAGATAGAAGGAGATAGACTGATGTGACCAGGGCTCTTGTATTTGGGGCAGTAGCTGAAACTCTCCAAAACAGAATTTCCCTTTCATATGCAAAGCTGCAGAACACTTAGCACTTTAATTTTTTTTTTTCTTGGTGAAACGCTGGGACACTTGCCATTGACTTCAGTGGAGTTTGGATTCCCTCCTAAACATTTAATCCTCCATATGGGGTAAGTATTTTTCATACTTTTTTGCAGATGGGGAAATGGAAAGGAATCACGTTGTAGCTGCTCACCCAAGTCCAAAGCACGGTCAATGTGAACTCCAAATTTCCTGGTGCTGAGCCCCGTGCTTGGACCTTGTGCCACGCTCTTCCTGGAGAATAGGATGCCGGAGGCCACACACAGTGTGCGTGTTCACATGCTTTGCTCACTGCTTTCCTGGACCCAGGAGAACAAGCTCTGTCTCCCATGCCTTCCTTCCACCACAGCCTGTTAACCAGTAAGCAGTCCAGCTCAGGGAGAGAGCAATGGCAGAAGCTATACACAGGGGGAAAAAAAAAGTGTCCCCAAACTCGCTCCATAGCATGTGAAGGGTTTGAGTACCCCCCTAACATTTTTCTCCAGATTAAACAGAAAATGACAGTATACTGGCATTAAATCAGAACTGAAGCTAAACAACTAGGCTGACCTTATTCTGGTGAAAACATAAGAAAGTAGATGATGTTACTAATAGTTTTGTGTTGGTCCAGGCTGCTCCCTGTCTTCCAGTACCAAAATTGTTCTTTGGAGGTGCCTATCCTCTGCTCTGGCCATCAGGAAGCTCCAGGGGAAGTAAACACCAATATCTTGTCTGCATTGCAGACAAGAACTGAGGGAGGGGGGATGAATACAGAGGTTACAGAGTTATCTTGATACAACCCAGTCCTTCTCTGTTGACCTGGAGGAGAGCTAACGCCCTGATAGAACAAGCTCTGAATTGCTAATTGCTTCTCTCATTTATCATAGAACATCCCAAATCTACCTCAGAAACAAAACAAGAAGTCTGCACATATCTCTGGTGTACTACAGCAAGCTAGAAAGCAAAGAGAAAGCTCTTGTCAACCAGGTCTTGCCTTAGCCATGCCCCAGCACTTTGCTGGGAGCTGAAGCAGTTCATACAGGTTAATGAGAGCACAACAGGGCCTCTCTTGTATCTTCTTCCACAGCAAAGCAGTCTGCTGAGATCCTGATGAGACCTACAGCTGTGAAGCTGGGAGATGAATACACCTGGGAGGGGAGGCAGAGGCTAGTGAACACTGAAGAGCAAGGTTTCCTCATCAGGAGGACCATTAGACATTTGGCAAATCCTTCCTTTTCTCTGCCTCAGTTTCCTGAACCATAAACTGGGAATGATGAAATAACTTGGAAACGGTTTTGAGACCCATTGATGAAAAAAAATAGGAGTTGCTTGTTGCTAATATTATACTAACAGCTTGTCTCCTCAGTAGCACTAGTGGATAAAGAATAAAGGGCACCATGCCAGGAAAATGCTTCTAATAACACAGAAGTGCCGTGAGCTTTTCAAATAAAACTCTCACTTGGGAATCAATGTGCCCAGGAGTCTGTAGCTCTATACCAAACAGGCTCCTGGCCTCCAACCAAGAGCTTTTGTAATGGGTCCCAGCTGCGTGCAGAGGAACAGGTGAGGAAGGAGACTGGTGAGCAAAACAGCCATCTGACTGTGGCTCAGCACCATGAAAACACACAGAGCAGTCCAGGCATGGTAGCACCGCGCTGCACTGAGCACTGATTGGAGCAACAAATATCTGAGAACATTACAATATCCAGCTGTGTCCTGACGAGGTATGGAAGTGCCTTTCACAGATGCTTGGAGTTCGCCTGTTGAAGCTAAGGGATGCTATGCAGGAATTATAACGTGCTGGCTTGGCACACTGAGCCACAGTCCACTACATCCAAGTTAGACTTGCAGTCATACACAATGATTTTGATACTGGGGGCATCCTTTCACGTCAGAATGAACCACTAGAAGGTGGTTATATTGAGACCACATGCTACAATTGTCCAGTTTATCATCATATCTCCTAACTGATGAACAAAATGCAGTACAAATTTGGTCATAAAAGGAGCCTTTAAGAAGGTGTCGAGTATAACCTAAGCATCTTTTTTTCTTGACCCCATGGGACAGAAGTAGAGACTGTCTAGGTGCCAGACTATGGTAGTGGTTTCCAAGTGCATGAATGCAACATACACAAAACTGGTATGGTCTGGGACAGAGCCCAGGCAAGTCAGCCCCTCTGGAATTGGGCTGAAGCTGTGCATCATTCATCATCACTACATTTTCTTCTTGCTGTCCCAAACATGGCCAAAAATATACTCATCTATTCCATTTCCTGACCTCATTTCATTGTCGGGAAGTGTCACCATATCTTTCAAGACAGAACTCGAGGAATCACAGCTGTGTCAGCGCGTAGGTCAGATGCCAGTTAACGTAATTCCAGTGCCATGTGTGGACACTCAAATTTCACTCTCCCAGTTTCACATGTTTGAATAAAACAGTCTCCTTGAGAGAAGGTTTTGTGATCTGCTTTGAGATGAATTTCCTTTGGTTCATCAGTGAACCCTAAGGACTACCTTTGGGATGTGGAATAAGCAGTTGAAATACACAACTGTAACAGCTTGGCTTAAAAGATCAATGAGTTGAATCCCAACCAAAGGTCAGTGAGGTTCCTTAGGTCAGACCCTCTACTAACTGCCTATGGTTACATGGGAGGAATCGAGGTGAAATGAAGCCAAGCCTAGATTTTCTTGGTTGTTAGAAAAACAGCCAAGTTTTACTCATTGATGACAGCAAAGGAATACCAATTCTGTCTCAAGAGATAGCCTCAAAGCAAGGGACACAAGGAGTAGAAGGAAACATACTTTCTGAAGCCAACACCTCTTACAGTCATGCCTGATGATATGTGGTTTAGAGAATCACAACCGATATAGCTGTGTAGGTAGTGGAAAAAAAGAAATTTTAAATAAGTGTAGCATAAAAAAAGAGGAAGAAACTACTGATTTACTTTGTTAAAGTAAAAAGGTGGTGTTGAATTACTATGCTGAGGGGAATGATGGAATAATATTTCAGAAAAGGGAAAAATGAAGTTTATTTATTTATTTATTTTTCTCACAGGAAATGCGTGACATTTTCTGAACAGTCCCAAGTATAACTTGAAGTGGGGATGAAAACTCTTTTCTGGTCAAATGACCATGACTGCTGGAATGAAGTTCCTCCAAGCCCAGGTAGGAACTCAGGGAACAAAGTTTGCTCTTTTCTGGTTTGAGTAAGGCCTGTACTTCCAGGATGATGCTGCCTGCGTTGTTTGCAAATGGAAGGCAGCAGATGTGAGATGAAGTTATGATTTGTTCTTGTCTGAGGGACAACTCCATTGGGGCTCAGCTGTGTTCTGGTGTCGTGATTTGTATCTCTCCAGGGCACTGAGCCATATCTGAGTCTAAAATGTTCCAAAACGGCCACTGGTTAGAGAATGGGAGTCCGTTGTAGACTCAGCAAGGCATTGGATGTAGTAACTCACAAGGAACACAATCTAATGCCATCAAAACTTATTTAGAAAACTGTAAAACCAAATTAGTTGCTGTCACTGTATACTCTTGCTTCTGCTATATTGTCTTGACCTCCCATGGCTTTGTTGGCTCCCAGAGATTTAACCACTCTTCCTGTGCAGTCTCGCAGCACCAATTGACTATGCGTCCATCCAACAAGCCACCCTCTTCTCCAAAGTCTTTGCTCCAGGACTGGAGTGAAGAGGGAGAGATGGACACTGTTGGCAGGAAATTAAACAAATAAACCTGACAGCTTCTGAATGCTTTCTATACTGCCAGCCTGTTCCACGTGATCCATGAGCTACCACTCTTCCCATTTGAAAGGACAATGTTACACTATTTACAGTCCTTCTCATGAGGCAGGACAGAAGCTTACTCTGCTGGGAACTACTATGATCCAAGCAAGTAACTTCAAACTGGTAACCCCAACCCATGGCTTTGAAAAGCTTGGTCAGTCTTGTCTGAATGTATATTGAAGATGATGTCCATAAGAACCTAATTTTGAAGTCCCTGTCCTATTCTTGGTGAATTAATGACACTCTTTGGTCCTGTTGAGATGCCATATACTGTTGGATCGGGGATCCAGATATCAAATGTGTGCCCCCAGCTGTCAGTGAGCAACAAAAGATATTGAGATCTGGGTGACAAAGCTCAGCATCACTTTAGACTAGAGGCTTGAGAAGAGGAGGGATGTTCTGGGATTCTCCTACTGCTTTTAGCCATTATTGATATATTTGAATTGCACTAGAAGGTAAAGACTTTGCCTATGTACCAAAGGCCCAAGATATCTGACACAGTCAAAAAGTAGGTCCAGTCTTGAGAATTTTGGAAAAGTCACTCTACTTTTTTAGCACCAGGTTTTCCTGTCTAGAAGGAAGGTGATTAATTATTATGGAAATCATAAGGTTTGTTTCAACTGCAGACAGAATCAGAACTCCTATCCCGTAAGAAATTCTGTTATGACAAAAATTAAACTTTTACTCCCTCCGTATGTGAGATTACACAGAAATATGCTCTGTATGCAAATATTTAACTTTTTCATGGAAAAGAGGGGAAACATGTTGGCTCTGAAATACTTCAGAGAAAAACATAATGTTTTGACATTTCTGAATCAGACAGTTTTGTTTTGCTTCATTGAACCAAAATGAAAGTTTGCACTTCAGCTTAATCCAGGGTGGGTTCAAGTTCTGTTGAACAGTCTTTTGGATGACTTTTCTTTAGAAGCCAAAAGGAAGTCAGGAAGCAAAGAAACCCCAAACCAAAACTGTCCTGTCCCTCTTTCCACCTCCAACAAAACAAATTTTACAGTCCTGAGCCTGCTCATCCGATTTTGCAATACAGATGATGGTCTCGAAGGGGGCATTGGTTGTAACTCTTATTTGTTCTTGTTTTTCTGTTTATGAAGTATAAAAGAAATGAAGGTCATTCCAACCAAAGCAGCATAATGCATCAAAGAAATGTATGCATAATCAATACCAGAAAGGACAATGCTGTGAAATACTTTGCCAGTTACAAGAAATGGCCTTCCTCAACACGATCTTTTTCCTTGAATCAATGTCACATTTCACCCTACTTCCCACCAGAAATTCCTGTGGGATATAAAAACTTTTAAAAATTATTTTATTTTTTTTTAACTTGCTCTAGATTCCTGCATAATGCCAGTAGAGCACAGTTGCTTCACTCCAATAATGAGCACAGGCATGAGCCGTGAGCAAGGCGTAAGTACAAAGGTAAGGTATAATCTACAGTGAATTTAATTTCTTGTGTTTGTTTATTTATTTATTTATTTATTTATTTCAAAAGGGGTACTGAGGTCCTTAGTCTTACATGTTCCTCTGATACAGCAGGAAGGGAGGGGGTCTTTCTACAGGATCTTAGTACTATTCAATGGCACTCACCCTGCTGGTCAGGTGGGATTTTAATGCTCCAACACTATATATAAACGTGAGATTGTTATCTAGGAGACATGAGCCAAAACGAAGCAGAGGAAACTTTCAGTGGAATTATCAGGAAATGTTTCTCAATGGTGAGACAAACTGTCAGACTGTAAAAGAGTCTCTTGGGGAGAAGGAGTGATTTTCCCCTTATGAGTCACATTTTGTTGAACTGGACAAAGAAGTCAACAAAATACAGGAGGGGAAGATCTTGTAGGTCTGGTTCATGGATTTGGAAGAAGTCTTGGCACCAGATGCTACCATCGATTCTGCCAGTTTAATCATATGTTGCCAGCAAGGACAAATCCAAGACCCTCAGCGTCTATTTCCTGCAACCCACTAACCTGTGCAAAAGATGTAAACCCTAGTAACCGAAAGTGTTCTGTTTTCATGTCCGGATGTGGGGATTCTGGGTAGATGGGACGCACCTCTGCTCAAAGGGTGGACAAGAAAAGGATAATCCAGTTTGCATGGGAGCTTTTTTTTTTTTTTCCTAAAGAAATGTAATGCAAACAAAATGAAATTACTAGGTTGTATTGCACACAAATATAGTAATTAAGATTTTTTTTTTTAATTAAAGCCCAAAATAGCCTTGAGTAGAGGATCTAAGTGAGGAAAATATTTTTGTAATGCCATTAAAGAGAGGCAAGATAGCAGGGTTTAGGAAGGAAGTAACCTTCAGGATATCCAGTCATATCAAGCCAGAGCTAGCACCTCCAGGCATTTCTCAGAGGCAGAATTCAGGATTCCAGCAAAGGAGGCCTAAAGAGTTTGGGCATTTGAGAGCAGGTGGTTTAAAAATCACCATTAATCACCCAGGCAACACAGGCTACTGAATCTCTGCAGTAAACTGATGCATTTCGCTCAAAATCCCTGAGCAGCTTTGGTGAATCAGTAAGTATGCACTTCATAGCATTCCCTCCTTCTCTCTCACAAACCTTTCCTCCCATCAGGACTTAAAAAGAGAGATTCCATTGCTGGCCTGTGCAACAGGCTCGTTGTTGACAGAGACCTTCTCTTTACAGGAGTGCTTTGAAACAAGTCACATTTCTTCCATGAAGCACCAAGCGACCTTACACCCTGAGCTGTGGAAGGACGCGTGAGGTTTCTTAGCTATCCGAGTTGTCTCGTTTCCTGGAAACTCTAAGAGGAATTCAGGAAACTTGATGGAGAACATGAGTAAATCATGTTTCTTTTGCATGGCAGCAAACAAGGGAGCATAAATCCCTTGAATACAGAAGAATGAAGAATGTTATCTGCAATTTAGTCCCTGGGCACTTTCCCACCAGGTTTCCTCAGCTTTACTAAGCTTGGTTTGTTTTTGTATTCACATCAAAACATCCTCCGAGCACTACTCCAAAAGCAAGGCCAAGGAAACACAGTTTTGACTCATTTTCCTTTATAAACACATCCCTCGTGAAATCTGGGAGGACCCATGAGCTGCAGATTGTCACCATGCTTCCCTAAGCCTCAGAGCTTATATCCAGCAGCCTGCTGTGGAACGAGGAGGCGAAGAATGAGAAAACATTGGTGGCAGTTTGGTGAGAGAGCTGGCTGCAGGTTGCAGATGAAATGATGAGATGATGGCACTAGGAAACGGGAAGAAAGGGACTTAGGCCCAGGTGCTTCTGTTCCATCTGAGGATTCACAGCTGGTAGCAATGCATGCAAACAGCAGCCCCAAATCCCTGAGCAGCTTATGTTATATTAGAGGACCTCATAGCACGGGATCAGTGTAAAGTTCACTCCCACATTTTTCTAAATGACAGCTTAATTGCTTTCACTTTGAGTCAAGTTGCCTATCGTGCTGCCTCAAAGTCAGGGCAAAGCCAAAAATCTAAGGATATCAAAATAGTTGGGGTAGCTCCAGTACACCAAGAGTGTTCAAAGCCAAGAAAACCATATTTAAATAAAAACCTTAGCCCAGAGCATTTGCCAGTATTCAGGGTGTGCATGGCAGTCACAACACAGAGGCCTGACCTAGCTGGAGTACCCTTGAATTGCAGCCATGGGGTATCAAGACTGGCAAAGGCTTGCTTCTGGGAAGTGCTGTGCTCCGTGGCATCTCTGTGCATTCACCCAGGAGCAAAGCACTCGCAGCATCCTGTAGCTGTGAGTTTGCTCCGTTAATGAGCCAGAGTCCAAATTTTCCAGCAAAGTTGCAAGCCAGCTGCTGTTGTGGAGGTCTGATAGCCTTCAGCAGTGTTTAGAACAATAAGAAAGTTATGAGAGGTCTGATACTACCACATCAATCATTGTAAATAAGGCTTTTGCAATTACACAGTCTCTGGTTACACTGGGGGGGTTGTGTTTATTTATTTTTTTGTTAGAAAACGTCACCAGACTTCAATGACACACCATCCACGGGGAAGAGGTACCTAGGATAATTAAGATCCTATGAGTTTTATAGGAGTGAAGTTCATGCAATCACAAATTTATCTCATTTGTTTATATACTCACAAATTTGTTCATACACGTACATTTGTTTGCCTTGGATGTCAGCAGGAAATTTCTGCTCTCATATACTGCGTCCCATGTGATTTTCGTTGAAGGCCCATGAAGAAGGAAGACTAGTACAGACAGAGAAAGGAAATGTTACAGATCTGTGCAGAAATGACAGAGCATTTTACAATAGCTCTATTAAAAAGTTAATCAAACAAGACACAAATCCTTAGAAAACCCTTTTATTTGTTCAGCTGCTCCAGAAGACTGTTTTTATTATCTATGTAGTAACTGCTCCAACCTCCCTTCATCTCAATTTTTTTTAAAAAGAAATAAGAGGCATATTTGTTTCTCTCGGTCTTTCCTTCTTTCCTTCCTTCCTTCCTTCTTTCTTTTTCTTTCTTTCCTTCCTTCTTTCCTTCCTGCTTTCTTTCTCTCTCTCTCTTTCTTTCTTTTTCTTTTTCTTTCTTTCCTTCTTTCTTTCTTCTTTCCTTCTTTTATTTCTTTTCAGTTTCTCCTTTCATCTCCTGATTTCTGAGGAGTTGCATCATTTTCTGTGTCATTCCAGGTAGCATGCTAGGAGTGCCGAAGATGACACCTATCTGCGCATCACATATCAATGAGCAGTTGTCAAGGCTCCACCAGTTTCACTTTACTTCCTGGAAAAAATCTTGGACAGGCAAGTAAACAAACAGTTTGTGAACAGGGAAGACAATTAGATGGTGCCTGCCAGCCAACACGGATGTATCAAGAGCAAGCTATCTCAGTCCAATTTCTGTTGCTGATAGACTAACGGGCCCCGTACACAAAAAACCTCACATCACTGCTTTAGCACCGTGTTTTGCATTGTTGCACACGACATTCTTTTAAACAAAGTGGAGAAAATGGTCCGAATGACATAACTGTGAGATAGCAGGTTTCAAGAAATATTTGAAAGAGTTTTTCTTTTAACACAATTAGCACTGGTTCACGGCCCTGCCAGGAGGATGTGTGGAGCAGCACCCTGCAAGGGGCTGCCCTGTGTCTGAGGCTATTCAGTGTTTCCAGTAACGTCCTCACTAAATGAAGATATTCAAGACTGCAAGTATGTGGGAATGCAAGATTAGAATTCAACATGAGTTTGTCAAACTGGAGAAAGAATTTTGAGGAAAAAAAAACTAAACAAATGAAATTGGATAGGAACAAGAATGTGGATAATCAGTTCTCCACGTACAGAAAAACTTGGAGGTCTGGCTTGGCAGCACTGCTGTAGAAGGGAACCTAGGGAAATCATGAAGGTCATAAGCTGAACTTGAGTCAACAATTTTGTAATGCTAAAGCATGCAAACGCCATGCTCAGTCTGTAAACAATAAGGTAGCCTTTAAGATAATACCATAATCATGTTTTGTTCTGCACTGGAAATAATATCCGTGCCTAGGTTTGGGTGCTGCACTGTAAGAAAGCCATGGAGCAATTGGAGACTGGCCAGAGGGAGTCAGGCAGATTCAGAGGTTTAGAAATCATGGCTTGGGGAGACAAACCACAAGAACAGTGTTTTTTTTTTTTTTTTTTTTTTTTTTTAACTCCATGAAAATAAAGGCAAGGAGAGGTGATGTTATGAGAACTGTCCCATAAAATGCTGTTATGGATGGAGAAGGAAGCAGCCATTCTCCAAATCCATAACTGCTAGACAAGTAGCCCTGGGCTTCAACTGCAGCAGGAGTAAAACAAGCTGGTGAGAAATGCTTCCTGATAGACAGGGCAGCAAAGCAGGGAGCTACACAGCATGGGTTCAGAGAGATTCCTGGAGGCCTTTTCCAACAGATTAGGTAAAAAAAATGGTTACGAATTATGTAGTTGGTCCTCTCTTGGAGTGAGGACATGTTCTTGGTGACCTCCTGAGCTCTCTTGCAAGCTTATATTCCCCGCTGCCTTGCATGCCCATTAATCCAGCCAGAGTCTGTTTTCCTGCTGGGTGCACACAGTGCTCTGCAAGTGCCTGGAGCACTCTGCTAAACTCAGTTCTCCCTGTGAGCTTGTCCACCCTGCAAGCATTTTGGTACAGCTGCCCATGTGTTTCCCCAACAATGAGGAAACTGTTCCTAATGTGGCAATGTATGAGCATCCCTGGAATAATCAGAACTAATCAGGAGAGCCTGGCTGGACATTGTTTGCCCAGGGAACGCCCAGCCTTTGCCAGCCAGCGTCCTTCATGGCACACTGACTTTGCAATCAGTGAAGGAAGGCGCCTTCGCTAATTGCCAAAACCAAAAAGGTATGCAGAAGAGCAGCACTCTCTGCATCCAAACCACTGTCCACCCATGGAAAAACCCTTTTATGTTTTCCTAGAAGCACCTTTCAGAGAGCTGATGAAGGTCTCTATCCACGCGCACATGCATGCATGTGTGGACTTTCCTGGCTAACATTTCTGAATCACCGAAGCCATGGGCTGCTGTGACTCCGCTCTCACCAGGGAATTTGTATGATTTCTGCCTCTGGTGTCAATCCAAGACAATGCTTTCTATTCTCAGTAATACTGATTATTATTGCCCATGCATGTGGGAGCCCCAGGTGCAGACCAGGCACCAACAGGACCACATTTTGGGCTGCCAAGAGGTAAAAAATTGAGGTTTTCTGCTTAATGAGCTCTCAGTTCAGCCTCTTACAGCTGTTCCCATTAACTGAAGCACTTTGAAGGATCCCATCTGAAGACTCTCCTGGCACAGGGAATCTTTTGCTCCTGTGCATGAAGGAGATGCTGCCACACCGCTGCCACATGGCGTTCTTAGCACAGGACCAGCTGCCATATAACACCACAAACATCCCCCATGATTTTCTAGTATTCCTGGTCCTGCCGCCTGCTGAAGCACCTGTCCCACTTGTTTATTGCTAAAGCTGTCTCTACCTGCCAGCCCTCAGAGACCAGTGATATCCAAATGGCTCCCAGTGTTCGGCTTTTGAAGATCTCTGAGGTGGGAGACTCCACAACCTCCCTGGGCAACCTCTTCCAATGCTCCATTACCTGCACAGTAAAGAAGTGCTTCCTGATATTTGGATGGTACCTCTCGTGTTTTAGTTTGTTCCCAGTGACTCTTGTCCTTGCCCTGGGCACCACTGATGAAAACCTGGCTCCATCCCATCCACACTTCCCTTCAGGTATTTGTAGGCATGGATGAGATCTCCCTCACCTCTTCTCCAGGCTGAGCAATCCCAGCTTTCCCAGTCTCTCCTTAAAGGAGGACTTGGCACTTCTCCTTGCTGAAATACATGAGATTTTTGTCAGCCCACCTCTCCAGCCTGTCGAGGTCCCTCTGGATGGCAGCAAGGATCTCTGGTGAGTCAGCCACTACCACCAGATTCTTGTCATCTGCTGTCATCTCCATCTGTGCCCAGTTTTTATTTCAAGAAAAGCTACCTATTTCATGTGTCCCGTGTACAGCTCATCCTTAGGAAGCACTGAGGACAGAATTCCAAAAATACTGGAAGGACACAATATGCAGATCTGTGCATTTAGGAAAAAGCTCGAGGACAAACCATTCCTGGGTTCCATCGGTGGAGATGGACAATTTTGTCACAAGCTGAGCAGATGAGCAGCCTGCCCTTGACTCCTTTTTCCTCGCACAGTTGCTGTATGGAGGCAGACAAGGGTTAGCCGACCTGCAGCTGCTACCAACACACAGAATAGCAGTGAGCAAGCCACATCCACAGCAAAACCAAAGAGGCCGATTTCTAGGAGTGAGATGGGGCTGATCCCAATTAACAGGTGATCCCAATTAGCAGAGAATGCTCTTAGTCAGGTGTTTTATCTACAGATGATGTGCACAGCTCTTTCATCAAAACCAGGGCACTTTGGGGCATTAATGGTCATTTATAGATGTCGAAAGACATTTGGCTTTGGGGTTCCTGGCTGTCTGGGAGGGTGGGAGCCTTAAGGAAGCTTGTCTTTTCTCATGGTGCTGTAATGAGAAGCTGTAATGAGATGGGCCTGAAGCTCTTGGATATTGAAAGCTGGGCTACCCAACGTGAACTGGAGCTGCAACAGAACTGGACTCACAACTGCATTCAGAACTACAAAGCCCAGAAAGGGTCTGAGCGCTGAGGAGGGGAAGTTGTCCAAGGTGAGGTCTGAGAATAGGTGTAAATAGAATGAACTTAAGGAAAGGAAAACTCAGGCTGAATCTCAGGAAATGTTTCCTGACAGTAAGAAACACAAGGTTGCGACTCAGCTCCCCTAGGGAAGCTCTGGGAAGAGCCATGTTACTGCTGAGCTGGACAGAGCACCAGATAATAAAATGCAAGGGAACAATCCCGGATTGCTCCCCAGGGATGTCAGAGATGACCTCATAGGTGTTCTTTCCACCTCTAATCTCTCATTATCACTCTGAGCGGGACAGGAAACATTGAGATCACGCCCTTTGCATCCTTCACTGTCCCTGGGAAGGCAGAGAAGATTTGGGGGGGTGGGGGGGGGGGGGGCGCACACTACACATGCCAGCAACCTAGAGGTGAGAATGGGTTATTTCAAATGGGGGGGTGAGACAGGGCAGCATTCTTTGTGGCAGACTGTCTGGAGTTCAAAGCAGCTCCCTGTATCAGAGCACACCAAGGACAGAGTCTCACTGGACTCGTTGGTCTTCTTCCTGAAGACTGCCAATGCCATTCACTCTTAATTTGAGATGCTTTTCTGGGGGACTGTGGTGGTTTTACCGTGCTAGGCAGTTGCCAGTACAGGGACATGTCTGATAATCCTTCTCTCAGGCCAGGCATGGCAAGTCCATGAAGAAAAAGCAGACAAGCTGTTTGGGTGCCTGTAATGGATGCTGATGCCTCGCACAGTGAGTGGTGCAGGGCAGAAGGCATGGCTCCAGCCACCTGCACAGCTCCAGATCCAACCCCCGTGAAGATGCTGGACATCTTTCCTGAGCTATCCCACACTGTGCCTTGCCGTGCTTTCC
This sequence comes from Oxyura jamaicensis, assembly GCF_011077185.1. Classification (NCBI taxonomy): domain Eukaryota; kingdom Metazoa; phylum Chordata; class Aves; order Anseriformes; family Anatidae; genus Oxyura; species Oxyura jamaicensis. Next base: position 95,287,685 of record NC_048896.1, on the reverse strand, counting down.
ACTTGCAACCTTCCACACACACAGGAAGGACGCTTATTGGGTCAGCTCTGCCACAAGCCTGATGGAAATCCTCTGCAACGACGGGCTTTGCAGGTGTGCCCTTGTTGCCTCCTACTGTGGCATAAAAATTGGTGGTGGTAACAAAGACAGGATCCAAATATTTGTGCTTTGATCTGGAAAATCCCCACCAGGGGCATGTTCTGTTTTGCCTAGAACAGACACACAGGCAGATGGTTCATTAGCTAGAGCCATGACTTCATTTTGTAGGTGAAAAAGGGCAGGGAAAGGGAGTAGAGGCATCTCCACACTAGAGCAGTGACAAAGTAAAGAACAGCCCAGCACAGTTTTTCCTTTCTCCCCCTTCCCAGAAATAATAACACTACTGTGCACAGGACTCTGTACCAAATTTGAAGTGGTAGTTTCAGTCCAATTCTGGAAGATTTAGCATTTGGTTGCAATCTTGCATGCCTAAAAGCTATCTCAGTATGAGGATGACTCACGTTGCCAACTGGCCAGGCGCTTTTTGAGCGCACGCCGAGTTTTTTTCAGTGTCTTTGCTGCCACGTTGGCTCTGGTGCAAATGAGGTCCACTTGGAAATTGATAACAGCTTGAGGGACTCATCAAGATTATGACTGAATAGCTCTCCTCTGATTCCCCCTTTGATAGAAGGGCAACTAGAAGGGTGTGACAGTGCCAGAGCTGCGGCAGGATGGTCGGAGGGTGTTGGAAACCAAAGGCATTACTTGTATTGCCACAGCAGCAGGAGGCTGAGATCAGGACTCCGCTCTGTTAGTCACTGCAGCGGTACTTAGGGACGCCGTCCTGACCTTTGAAGAAATGGAAAGAGAGGCAAAATGATTTATTCAAGAACAGAGTCAGAAACACAGCTCTGATCTCCTGGGGACCAGACCCATGGGCAAGACAAGATCATCTCTTCCTGCTGCGGTGTAGTGCTGAAGGAGCATCACTCCTGCCTGCCGCCACCACCCCGGACAAGACTTCAGATCAGATGGCTGAAGAGATCATGGACTGCTGCTGGGGCAGCTACCAGGGGAACCTGCTCCCTGGGCAGCTGACAGGAAGGATTTGGAGAGCTCATCTCTGCAAGAGAAACTGGCACAGTGGGGTACCCGGTGTGCCCATGCTGAGGTTCCTACAAAATGACCTTTTTTCTCAGAGAAGAAGAAGGGTCAGAAAAACTGGGGAGGAAAAAAACACACACACACACATTTTGTCATGAAAATCCATAAAGTCCTTCCATCCACCAGAGCCACGGTCATTGTTTAAGCTCTTGGTCTCTGTCTGGTTGCTGTTGTTTGTGTTGCCAACACAGCCAGTCCCAGGAAGGGAGGGAACTTGGCTGGCAGACAGACAATGTGTTTTCCCTTCAAAGCAGGGTGTGAACTGGGGCTGGCTACAATAACACTTTCCACTTTCCCCTTTCAGGGATCTCCTTCAGCTTCAAGTGGGGAGGGCAGGATAAACACTGTGACAGGTCAAACGCAGTTCTTGGCTCTCGGGAGCAGATGACTGCAGCGCTTGAGAGAAGAGCCTGTTTGGGGGCCAGTACCTGGCAGCTGACTAGTGCTCACATTTCCCCTTGTGCACCACTCCTTGGGACCACTGGTGGTCCTCCCCCCATCGTCACTCTTCAGTCTGGTTGTGAGCACTTCAAGGTAGGGGCATCCTTTATTTTGTGGCAGTGGTTCTGATCAGGACCTCCCCGTGGAGGTCTCCTGGAGAGCATTGCTCTCAGGGGGATGGATGTTTGCATCCCTCACATGCCTTCTGACTGCTATTACACCACGCTCCCAGTTGACACACCTAATGTTAACCTGAGGAATGTCTTCCTCGGGGCTGGGAAGAATGAATCAGTTTCTTTCCTCTTTTAAATTTTGCATAATATATAAAAAAAAATTCTGAGCTCCACCCTTCAGAAATTGAAGCTTACTCATTGCCCCAGGCTCCCCCAGGCTGAAACACCCTGCCACCTCGCCAGCTTGAATAAATCACTACAATTTCAGAGAAACTGGGCTGCATCCATCAGCCCACAGTGTCCCCTTCCTCCTCCCACCCTATATCCTGGGCATAACTTTATTCTGAAGGCTAACGAAGGAGATCTTCCCAGATGGATGGCTAACTCTGCAGGTGAGCATGAATTGCTTGTTCTGCCCCTGGGGACTGTCCAGCACAGTTTGGTGCATGCATGGTAGAGACCCCCACCTTCTAGAAATCCAGCCAAACCCAAGGAGATGCTCTCAGAGGGGTCCCTGCAGAAGGTGAAGTCATCTGAGCAGTGGCTGGTCCCAGCTTGCTATCCTTTCAAATGGTATTTCTTCAGGGCAGGCTGCATCATGGCGTTTGGTAATACAGCCCAGCTCCTGGAGGACTGATCCCTGCTGCAACCCCTGATTCATAGTTTACATATCCTCTGTGAATAAGCAATGAATCCCTCTCTTCTGCAAGGCCAGTGCCTTGGAGATAGTGTTGGCAGGATAATTTACCCGACAGACAACCTGCACTTTTCCTTCCTTTGATTTCAACCCATTCCTCATGCAATGCTCTTCCCTAAATCAAATGGTCTGGGGGACTGCCAAGTACAGCACTTGTCATTATAAGCTAAATTTAGGGCACAGGACTGGATGAGGGAGACCTATGGTCTATCTTGTTTAGAAATTGTGAAACGGTCAAATGAACCTATTGTTAGAGAGGGGTGAAAAAAGTAAAAAAAAAAAAAAAGTCACCAAAATATTCTGTAAAATCATCTGAGCCTTGGCCAAGTGTTTTTGCCAAAAATAAAAAATAAAATAAAATAGTGCTTTTAACATCACCATATTTTTCTATGATGCTATTTTAGATTTTACCCATTTTTCCCGGTCAAAACGCCTGATTGTTTTTAATGTTGGAAAAAAATGGCTGTACAATATTTTAAGTACTTCCTTACAATATGTTCAAATTCAAAATAACATGTCTCATCTAGGTCCAAGGAATCTTCTCTACTAAATAAAGGGTTTATGGGATTATTTTTAGGATTGCAATTAGCAAGAATTAGAGCCACACAGTGCCAGGGGATGGATACTTTTTGAGGTCTTTTCAGAAAGAGATTTTCTTAACTCATCTGTTTTCATGTGCAGTTTCCCTGGCAAATGCATGCACGTGTGTATGTGTGTGTTTTAAAATGTCAGTTTATCGCAATTTTGTTCCTAGCTCTTCTATCAACAGCCAACACGACCTTGGTAAAACCCTTATTTTCCAGTCCTCAACAACGTTGGCAGGGGTGGTGTAAAGCCAAAGTGACTAATGCTCTTGCAGGGAAGGCGATTTGCTAGTGCCGGTCCAACGTGGGCTATCAGGCACCTGCTATTCTTAGCTGCTTGGCCACCAGGAGCTGACCTCGCACTCCCTCACACTGCTCATGGGAAGGATCTGCGGGAGGTGAGGACATCTGCAAGTAGCACTGCCTGCTATCAGGGCCCTTCTTCCTGCTCTGCATTTCACACACTTCAAATATTTGCAAGGTCTTGTATCACAGCCTGGTCAAAGTCCATTCCCGGCCTTTATCTCTTTTCCCCTTCCATTTCTACGTGGCCTCCCCAGACCAGCAATGTCACTGCTGCTTTCTGGCTCAGCTGGGGGCAAATCCTGCTTCCCCCCAGCTAGGGCGTCCTCCCATTCACTGTGAGACCCTTCTGCTAATGGCTCATATTCACGATGGTCGCTGCTCTCTCCTTTCTCCACCCTCTTGCAGAGTGAGCAGGAGGTGACACATGAGGAGGACAGGGGGAACAGCGACCCAATCCAGGCCAATTAACCTAGGATCCAGTGCTAAGCTGCTAATTACTTGCACTTTTCAAAGGGCAGGACTACAACCATTCAAGTGTTTCCAGGAAACGATTTATCTCTTTCTTTTCCATCTGTTTTTCTGTGCCTGTGGACAAGTCTGGAACAAGCTCCTGCCCAGGCTGTCTCCAAGCTAAGCCTCCCTGAGCTTGCCACGCAACGTGTTGATCATCACTGCGCTGGCCTGCACAGAGGGAAACATCACAAACAGCCTTTGAAAAGCAAGCCAGGGTTCACTCACCGAGGATAGCTCCCAGGAGATTCAGCTCCACCTTGAGTCATCTAAGCTCTGTGCCTGCTGTGAGCGAGGCACTTCACAGCAAGCTAAATGGACGGCTGCAGCTCGATTCAGCTCCTTGAACCGATGTCTGGTGCTATTTGAGGTGCTGTAGGACACCCCACCTGTCCTCTGGTGGCCTTTCCAGGAGGACACATCTCTTGCATGGCTCCAAGTGTTATAAAGCTAAGGGTCCTGTGCGTATCTCAGGTGCTTCAGGGCCTATCTGGTGCTGGTTTATGCCTGTGCTTAAGAAACTGAATTGAATCCCTGGGACTGGTGAGGAAAGAGAGAACTCTCAGTGTTGGAGGGGAATAAAGAAATGGATGAATAAACAGAAGGGTAAAGGAGAATGGGTGGGTGGATAAGATGAGCAGAAGATTCTCCACTATTTCTAGTGATTCCCAGCTAGGTGCCTATGGATGAGGCAGGTAGAGGAGGTTCTTCTAGCTAACACTTGATTTATACCAGTTCCAGTGGGAATAATTTCACTTCACAATGACAATAATTTCACTTTAAACCTGGGTCTGGCCAGCCTCATGCGTGTCACACACTCAAAAATACAAGCCTGGAATTGGTTCTTGTTTGCCACATCTAGAAATCTCAGCTGAGATCAGTTGTTTAGTGGCAAAGAGATGGGAGGGAAAGGACCCCAGGACTGAGGTGAGAGGAAAAGTAGCAGCATGGATCCAGAACTGGCAGAGACACTGGGAGCAAATCGGGAAAACAGATTTTCCCCATGGAAAAAGTTAACAGCAGGAGCTCTGAAATATCAGGTCTTTTGCCAAGCAATGGATTGTACAACGAGGAGATGGGGAAAGAGCAGTGAGGTGGCTCGTTAGCAGGGAGCACTCTATTAGGTGTCACTCTATTAGGTGTGTTAGTCCGAGCTGGCTGCTCAAGGCTCCTTCTTGGTAAAAGGCTGGAAGTGTCTCTTTCATTAGTGTTCATCCCACTCTGTCAGTGAGAAAGGAGGGAAAACTCAGCAGCCAGTTCTGGCACAATTGTCAGGAGGCTCCGATAACTAAAGCTAACAGATACAACAGAGAGACAGGGCATTTAGTTTTTTATGCTGTTTTTTATTCTCTCTTTCAGTGTGGGTAAAGTGTGGAGCAGGGAGAGGTATTGGAGAAGATGAGGGCAGGGATGGGAGGTGGTGGGCGAGGATTGCCTGCTGATCTGCTGGTTCCTCATGGCTGACGGTGCAACAGCACAATCTCAAAGCCATAGAATCACAGGATGGTTTGGGCTAGAAAGGACCTTCAAGACCATCTAATGCCACACACACCCTGCCATGGGCAGGGACACCTCCCACTAAATCAGGTTGCTCAAAGCCCCATCCAGCCTGGCCTTGAGAAAAGATTAGGGTTTTTCCTAATCCACAAATATTTGGGTTCCTCCTCTTGCCTTTAGAGAGCCCGTGGTGGTCCCAGAGCTCCCACTGCTAGGACCAGGGAGTGCAAAAGCGTCACATATCACTTAAAGCACTGCTGCTCCCTTAGCAATTCTGGCCAATGTATTTCACCTCTCAGGGCTTTGGCCTCCCTCAATAAAATACAGATAAGACCAAAGGGGACAGCTGTGCCAAGCCAGCTCGTCCTGCACCGAGACGGGCAGGCACTCCCTCCCGTGGAGCCTGAATTCCCCCTGTATCCCTCTGCCTCTCAGCTGGATCACCACAAAACAGAGCCTTGTTTTGCTTTCAGAAGAGACTTGGAAAACTTATCATCCTAAGCACGCGTTGTTATTTTGCTTTAATTACACGGGCTGCATTTTATTTTGAACTCTGCTTGGCTTTTTTTCTGATGGATGTTTTAGTGCTCTCTGGGCATTGGTATTCTTGTTTGTGAAACAGCCGGAGAGCTGTGGCTGGTGGGTGCCATAAAAATCAAATGCATTATTATTATTATTGTTATTATGATTAAGTGCTGGCTAAGCATATACAGCTTAGGAATGAAAAACATCTCTGTTATGTCAGGAATGGGGAGCAAACAAATGCACTCTACAACATTGCAAAAAAAAAAGATTACAATAATAAAGCAAGCTCTCATTTCAAATAGACTCTCAATTGCTTGTGAAAACATGTGTATTTATTTAAGCAAGCAGTGTCAGAGATAACAATCTATTACATGGTTAATTTTCAATGAATATGTTTCTAATAATCCGTTGATATATAAACATATGATAACTGTCATATTAAACCTTGAATCAGATTTATAAGATAAGGATTTTGCTGCGCTGCTATTTCAGATTCTAGATGATTATCAAAACCAGCCCAACCCAAAGATTAGCAAGTGTTTTTATCACTCCCACACTGCTCTCGTTAATTCTTAATAAAGCTGCTTTCAATAATCATTTCTAAATATGCAATTGCTGCTTTATTGCTTTGGAACTGAGTGACGGTTTTGTCGGGGGAATTGCAAATCGAGCAGATCTTGGCTCCCAGTGCCGAGATGCTGCATGCCAGTGGCGAGGTTTGGGATTGCCCAGCTTAGCAGCGTGGGTCGGGGTGCAGTGGCAGGTGTCAGAGGAGGCCGTCCATCTGCTGCTGAGAGGTTTGGCCTCACATGCAGAGGGGATACACGGGAAGAGGCCTGCAAAGCTTGTAAAACACAGCTGGCGTCCTGGTCCACGGGATACCAGAGGAGACACGGGTCTGTGGTTTATCATCAGGTCCACTGCAGGACTTGAACACTTCCCTGTTACCTATTTTTATGTGTGAGATGGTGTCATGCTAAGGCATGTCCCAAGGGACTCAGCACTCAGATATTTGAGGCTTTCACATGTCAAAGGCAGGAAAAGCCGGACAAGTGACCGGACCTGAGAGCAGAGCCAGGGCAACCTGTCCAGCAGACCTGGTATTGCACAGCCACACTCTTTTGGGAGTGCCAACTTCTTGCTGCAAGCATTTCACTCAGTAGCTTGGCAGCAGGCAGGGCTCCAGACACATCACGGTTTGCAGCGTGCCCGTGCCAGGTATTGCTTCCTCTTGGCAGCTCTTCAAACCCATGAGCCACGTGCACAGGTTCAGCATTTCAGGTCTGGTGGGAAGAGGGTCGGGAGGGGCAGCAGAAAGCAAGCAGGGCTTGCCCAGAACGCGGTCGTGTCCTCATGCTGGTGTCTGGCTCTGGGCTAGCACAGCTATGGCAGCTGTGGCCCTAGGGCTGAGCCCCTTGTTTTAACACGCATCTCCTTTCATTTCTGAGGCAGTCAGGAAGGCCCAACCCTGAGAATAGTTACGTGTTGACAGACGTATGGTTTTTGTACCAGCGCTGATCTGCCAACACAGACAGAGGCTGAGCAGCTCAACACCCTTCTCCTCTTCCTAGTCGAGGTCTCAGATACTGCTCAATGCATGGGAGGGAGCTCTTGGTGCCGTCAAGGTGCTGCCCTCAGGGGGCTGTCCTCCTCATTTTAGATAGGACAGAGGCTCAGGAAGACCATGAAGCCCAAACCAAGATAAAATGCCCCTGGTTGCATGGCTAAAAAGCCTGTGCTCTGCATTGCCCACCTTGGTGTATCATAGGACATACATGGGCCATCACGGGATGTCATAGGACATACATGGGTCCCCAAGGACCCATCTCTGAACTCTTCTGCTCTGTTCTGAGAGCTGTCCCACACATGAGACAGGGCTTCTCGCTCCCGTACCCAGTGCAGCTCTCTCCATCCTAACTTGTTTTTTCTGCTCTCCCCCCTCTATTTCCCGCAGTGCACAGCTTGCCTGGCTACGCCAGCACCTTTTGCAGAACGGCCGCAAGCCCACGGTTAGAAAGGGCAGCTAAAAGCAACACCTTCAAAGACACAGCGTTTGCAAAAATCCTTCTCTGAGGGGCTCGTAGCAATATTTGTTGTGTCTGTGTTCTTTGCACTGTGGGCAGAGTCAGCACCAGAGACAGAAGCTGCATTTTTCTCCCTTTCTCTCTCTCTTTTTTTTTTTTTTTTTTTTTTTTTGTGTTCCTCTCTTGTTTTGCTTTCTGGCAAGCCGGACTGAACTCCAAGAGCAAGCCCTGCTGCTTCAGCACTTTCTGCTTCCCTCTGAAAAGGGTTGCTCTGCTGTCATGCTTCAGGCTGTCTGAACAAGCTTCAGGCTGGTGGAGATCTCCTGCAAAACTGCTGTCCAGGGAAGGAAGGGAAGGAAAGAGAGGTGACTAATAGAAAAAGAGCAGCGGTTTCGGAGCTGGGCATGAACTATTTTACCTGCTTTTTAAATTTAATTTTAATTAAAGAGCTGATAAACATCTGAACCTAATTGGTGGTTGCAGTAAGAAATTGGTGGAGACTGAAAGGACCAGTGAGGAGAGCAGGAGAGGGGAGAGGAAAGGTCCTGGTCAGCTCTGGGAAGAAGCTGTACAGTAACATGAGGCAAGATCTCCATCGTTCTTCTCTCAGGCATCTTCTAGGTTAAAATATGGTTTCACTGAGAGCAGATTTTCCTAAAAATATGCATTTCAGTGGCTCCTTGTCTTCTTATATCTCCATCAGATCACACCCAAAAAAGGAGGGAAATTTATTTTCACTGGTCCTGCAACCTCAGCTTGGCAAACTGAGTTTCAGGCTGTGGTTGGGAGGAGAAGGGTGTAGGGAATGGATGTCTTTGTGTACCTATAAATGTCTAGGTGCTAGTCTTCTAAACTGGGAATCCACAGGCCAATATCCATTTGATTAAAGAGAGGAGAGGTCTCACAGATGTTCACTTATCAAATTTCATGAAAATGTTTGCATCAGTCAGTGCTTTTATAGAAGGAAAAGTGTTGATATGATCACAGCCACCTGAATGGCTTTCATGCCATCTATGCTCTTGAGTGCTCTTGAAATCAAAATCTCATTTCTTTTTCCAGGCACAGCCTACATGTCCTTTCCTTTCTGATATCATTTTTATCCCTAGTCGGAGTAAAGCCAACTACCTGTTGCATAGTCCTGTTGTGTCAAGCAATTCCCAGTCACGTTGGATAATGCCACGAGACAGAGAGGGCCTGAGAAATGGTATTCAGAGGAGAATGCCACCGAGGAAAAGCTGTGGGAAGACACTAACTGGCCTTTCCTCATCTGCATCTAAGGGACAAGAGTGAAAAACATCTGCCAGGGCAATTATGGGCAAGGGCTTGGTCTTGAAGCACTGTATTGCCCCCCAGGCAGTGGGCAGGAATGAACGTTGCCGAAAACAAAGTGCTTTTCCCAAGTATTTTGCTTAATTGTGGTCATGTCAGGTTAAGCTAGGTGTGAACAAAGTTTTCCTTTCAGGTAATACGAACACAAACAAACAAGCACACATCTTCTGGGGGAGACTGTTCAGTGATTTCTGTTTATGGGGTTCCACAGATTTAGATAGAGCCACATCTGGAAGTCTTCTTTTCTTTTCTAGTGGATGGCACTTTTGCCTAAGAAACAAGCAAACTAAGCACTACAAGTTTTGTGTTTGATATAAAAGAACAGAACAGAAAAAAAAAATGAAGGAGTAAAGAGAAATGAGGTGACATGTAGGCAGAATTTCACCACCACCACCCTCCCCGACTCTTGTTTTTCAAGCTTTCTCTATTTTCTGCAGATCTGGAGGGAAAAACGACAAAATAAATTGAATGCGACCAGGTGACGAGTCTTCTGTCACAGGAAAGGGCCTCAGGTAGTTGAGGGGAACTTCAGAAGCAATCAACGTTGTTTCATCTTCTCTCACCACAGGATTTTTGGTACTTTGTTCTTTGCAAATGTCAGCGGCACTGCCTAGGGTCACCTTTCCAGGAAAGGTCAGCCTGGTGCTTCGCCAGAAAGCGTCATTTGCCTTTTACTCAAAAATAACACTGAGATATTCAAGCGAGCCACCATAAAATATACGGTTGATATTCTGTAACATTGCTTTGGAAGTGGTCACTGTTAGTAGTGGCGTTTTACAGGTCATTGTGGTCGGATGAGTTTCTGCCTTCACTGGCATAACTGGACGTTATCACTTTCAGTCCTGAAAGCAATGAAAATGAACTCCGGGAAACTGGATGAAATTTGCTTTCCGAGCCTCATCTCAGGCCATGGGAAAAGAAGTGAAATTTGTCTCTGCCTGAAGACATAGCCAGGGAGATCTGCAACTCTGGAAGTGCTTAACCTCTCTTTACTAACAGGCCCGGTAGCATAAAGCCCAGAGCCTTTAGACTTGCACTTTGGGATTGCATAATTGTGCACAGAAATAGACAGATTTCGTGGCTGGCACAAAAATAAAATAATGAAAGCCAGGTGATGTTTCTGAGCTTGCTCAAGAAGAGACCCATATTGTAATGCCATTTCCCTGGGGCTGCTGCCAGGCACAGGCACTTTTGGCTGAAACTGTTGTCAGAAGCAATCTGAAGTCTTCCTACAGTTTTGGCATCAGTGAAATATTGATGAAATTGTCTCAGTTTCACCATTTTTTTTTGTCCCAAAGAGGTACATAAAAATATATCTTGAAGCAATCAGAATATTTCACTTCAGTATTTGTAATGAAGTGTTTTAAATTTTCTTCCCATTCTGAATTAAATCTTTAATTACATCTGAATTCAAAAATCTGGGTCTCCATGAGACCTGAAATAAAATGAATTTTCAATTTTGATTTACCATATATTTTGAAATACGTTGTGTCTCAGTAGATCCAAAACTATTTCCTTATTTATTTAGAGCTTCCAGTTAACTGCAAAAATCAGTTAGTCACAGGTCAAATCCAGAAGATGAAGTACTTCAGAGGTCAAATATTTGTCAAAAGGATGACTCAAAAAAGGGTGAGTAGATTTCTTCTAAATAAACTAACCGCAGAAGTCAATGGAATCAAGTTTCCTCCAATGTGTTGCATGCCCAAACACAAAACTAGCCATTTCTGGCCCTCCACAAAGCAAGTAAAATGTCAGACCAGAAGGAAAAGTGTTCAGAAGGTCCAATGCTTTGAAAATGGACAGTTGTTCAAGGACAAGGTTCAACCACAGAAATTACCAAATGACGTTCTCTGGCCTGTGCTGTGCAGGAATTTAGACTGAAAAATTGTAATTTCTCTGCCTTGGTTTTAAAACAAAAATATTATGATGCTTTCAGTGTTGGCCCTTCCCAAGGCTGGGGTTTCAATCTACCATAGGGATCAGAAAAAAATAGCTTCCAGAGGCATCCTTTCCAGATTTCCAAGCTGGGTAAGTCAGCAAGACAGCTGGAGTCCAGGATAAATTATAAATAAGTTTTCCCAAAAAGCCCAGAATATTCTGCAGTGGGAGTTCAAACTCTGCCATGACTGGTGACATTGATCTGTCCAACCTGTCTTCATATACATCAACAAAGAGCACATTTTCTGTTCCTGACTATGATGTCCTGTTTCTGGAAGTCCAGGCCCTGAGGCACAGAGCCCACCCAGATGAATCACTCCCTTTCTCCATCCATCTCAGCCCTATGGTGGGATTTTTATGGAGAATTTCAGTCAGGACTAACCAAGATTGAAGAGTTTAGGATTATACTGGACCATTTTAGGATCAGATTTCTTGGCCAGATTCAAACCCAAGGGTAAAAAGATACATATTTCTGTTTTCCTACCCCCTCAGATGCTCACCTACCTGACTGCTGAAGGGTCATCCATCAAAAGTCAATAGCAGATGAATGCAAGATCTGAAGAAACAGCTCAGGTCCATGAGTTGTTTTACTTGATAGCCTGCGAGGCCTTTGAGGATGTGGTTTTCTGAGACTCCTCAGTGGCCCCTGGAGACCAAACTAATTCACATAGCAAAAAAAGGTGACAACCTGAGGGTTTAGCTAGCTTATATTGCATAGTTGTGACAAAGGTGGTTTGAACACCTGAGGTGGGTCTGAATACCAGCTGAGAAAATGTGTGTATTAATCAAATCCAAGGAGGCCCTCTACCTTGCTCCAATTAATCATCTTCTTCCTCAAGAGAGGTGGGAGAAAGCCCCATTAATCACAGCACCCATTTTACAGATGTAGCCTACGGTGAAGGCTTGGGTGGAATGAAAAGTCACAGAACCGTAGAATATTGCAAGTTGGAAAGGAGCTACAAGGAGCATCAAGTCCAAATCCTAAAAAGAACACAGGGAAAGCTAAGAGAGTCTTGAATATACTTTTGTCTATTTATTGTGTGGGTTTTATTATTTTTTAATGATTTTTATTTTTAACAAAGCAAACAGCAACAAAAAACAAAACCAAAAACCACTTCTGAGCAAAAGCAGGATAATGTCAAACAAACACTCTGTGTTTTGCAGAGAGTCACACTTGGTGATGTTTTCTGCTCTTCTATCCTGAGAGTCTTTCATGTGATTTTTTTTTATTATTTTTTTTTGTGAAAGCCACTTCTGGCAGGAGATAGACATGCTCCAGTGTGCAGCTCTGCAGGCACGTCTTTGTGTTCCAGCCTCACTTTTCAACCTTCCAGGAATGAAGTTTCTCTTGTGTGTATAGATAGAAACCTTTTGAAGGTCCTCCATTCAAGGATTAATGTAATCATACTAAACAACCCAAACTGCCTATCATCATTCCAGCAACAGGAAAGACAAAAATAACCTTGGCAGCCAGCTACATTCAGTGATTTTGATATTAGTTCCTTTAAAGCTTGACAAAGATGAATGAGTCTTGTCTCAAGATGATGCCCCAGCACACAAAAGAGAGGGTACTTAATTTACATAAGCAAATATGCAATTTCCACACCTTTGCAGTGTATACAGCTTTATGCTGATTGTCTGTAGTGCCTGATGAGCCTCAGAGAATGGCTTGGTTTCATGAGACTTGATGAAGAGCTTTGATTAAAAGAAAATGGAGTTTCAGCAACATTTCTTCATTCGAGGTTCATCCATGGCCTCTTGGGACAGGTAAATTCTAGGGGTCTCTTCAATTCCTTAAAGCAGCCCCTGTCCTCTTTGTGGGCCAAGATCTCTATGAAAGAGGAGACAGAAAAATCTCCTCACTTTAGTGTTTCACGATGTAACAGATAACTCATTCCAAGAAGAGGTGTCAGTTGATGATCCTCAAGCAGGTGGGCATGTTTCTGTGGCCCTTAGCAGTATTTGTTTTCGGCTGGAGAAGCTGGATAGGCACTTACACGTATGAACCTTATTTCCATTGTCACTCAGAAGGACATCCAGCTCCCCCGTAAAAAGTCCGGATACCCAAATCAGAGCTGAGGATACCATGAGGCGGCAGAGCAGGGCTCGCGCTCTGATATCCAGTGCCAGCTGTATTCACAAGTTCATGGCAGCTCACAGTTCCTGGTGTCAGCCAACCCAAACTCTTTTTCTATGCCAAACTTAACATCCGTGTTGATGCTTAAGCCTTCCCGTTCCAAAACATGCCCTCCATGACTGTGGTGAGCTAGGTGGGCCCCAGCTTTCCTGCCTCTCAGTTCTCACCTCTAAAATGTCATTCATTCCCTGTAGTGATGGCATGGTTCACAGACCACAGTTCATGGGGTGAGGAATTGCCAGCAAGATCCGCCAATAGTCACACACACACACAAAAAGAAACAAATGAAAACAAAACATCAAAAAAAAAAAAAAAGAGTTTTATCTAGACATGAAAATGTCATATTTCCAACTTGTTATCTCCCTGGCTTTGCTTCCCAGCAAAGGTGGTTGTCATCCATCTGTGAAGTCCTCGGAGGAAGGATGTTATGTTCGTGTCTGTGACTTCAGGTGGATCCTCTGGTGGCCACTGAAACGCTAACATGGATGTTCAGCTCTCTCTTAAATCTGCTCCTGATTCTCCCTGCTGTATTTCATCATGCCATGAAAGTTCCCCCAAACTTTAAGATGTTCCTGAGCCATAGGTCAGGGAGCTCATTTCTTTACTTTTATTATGCATTTGATAATTGCATTCTCAGTTGGTGCCTAGATTAAGTGTCTGTTCCCCGCTTAACCTCTCCCACAGTAAAACCTGCACGGTGACTGAAAACAGAAGTCCATAAAACTACCTGCATCCCCCGCTCAGCTGCCAGCCATGAATCTCTGCAGGAGAACGCAGGTATGCCCGTCCCTCCAGCCTGCCCGAGTGCATTCATCAAGGATCCTCGTTGTATAACCCAAGCTGCAGTTATTTCACCAGCAGATTTACAATGGATTTAAAACAAAGGATTATTTACACTGCTGTGGGGCCGGCAGCAAATTAAAAAGAAATGGAGGTGGCAGAGGGAGCCGCCAGTGTGGAGACTAATTGCTATTAACCCACGGCTTCATCACTCAACTTCTGAGTTGCAGGAAAGTTATTGTTCCCAGGGGCCTCTCACACTTAGGCATTGAGAAATATTGTTGGGAAATCCAATCAGTCATGCAGTCTGGACCGTAAAACAATGCCATCCGCTCAGGGCTCTCTTCACACAACTGGCGCTGGCTTTCTTCATTTCATCATTTCTTTTCTGCTTGGGGTTGAATTTATCAGGGAAACAAGCACCGTACCTGGGAGCACTGGGACACTCTCCTGGTTTCCCCTTTCCACCATCCCCTGTTCTCGCCGCTTCCATCCATTGTTTGACCTGCCACCAGGCCTCAGAGCTGGCTTGCATCCCCTGGGATATTCCCCTTTTGTTCCCCCCCCCAGCATCATACCCCTTCCAGACCCATCAGCTGTGCATCAGGGTGGGCTTGGCCCCAGGCATCCCTGCACTGCTCACCGAGAGGGTGAGACACATGCAGCAAGGGTTAGCAAGGTGGCAAGAGCTGTTTCATCAGCGCTAGGGATGTTCAGCAGAAATTCCTGGCTGATGTGGGAGATGAGCCCCACTTTGGCCAGGAAAGACAGCATTAATCCTGCTAAAGGCATCTGCCCCAGCACAAAGGTTCATGTCAGCAGGACCAGCCCCATCAGCGTGGGCTGGGGATGTCAGCGGGACTGGGACACCTCAAAGCCACTTGCTGCCTGCAGCCCTGAGGTGCAGCTAGTCCCATTTCCATGCGTGCATGCAGGAGGGGATTTCAGTTCAACTTGCAAAATGTGAAGCTCGGGCTGTGTTGCAGCCTGTTGTGGTTTTGTGTCGTTGGTATTTTTTTATCATTTTCTTGTTGTTTTTGTTGTTTTTATAGCATGATGCTGAGGGTGTGTTTCGCATGTCCTTGGCTGCAGCATGAGCTAACAAGGTAGCAAGGTTTGAGTGCAGAAGTGCCAGAAAACACTTCAGCAACTGTGGATGGATTCAGACTTTTCCAGCTCTCATCTTCACTGCCTATAGGGTGATCTCTGAGGCTTACCATACATGGGGAATCATCTGGGTTTTGACTCAGGGCAAATACAATCAGTTTGTTCAAAAACGCTGATGAGAATCAGGAGACAACTCACATCCAGAAAGTGTTGGCAGTAGTGGGCCATAGGGATGGTAGGGAGACGGGTATTTCTTTTAGGACCTGGATGGGAAAAACTTGTATTGACACTGGCAGAGGGCTCTCAGAACCCCTTCATTTTGATTCGATTATGGCTTTGTCTGAAAAAATAAAAAGGAAAAGGAAAACAAAACCCCACAAACAAACAAAAATTGAAAAAAAAAATAAAAATTGAAAAGCAAGTAAACAAACTAAAACAAACAAGAAAAACCAAACCAAAAAAAAAAAAAAAAAGAAAAAAGAAAAAAAATGGGATTTTCTTAAAGATACATGGGAGCACTTTCTGGTGATAGTAAGTTTCCCTTACTTTTCAGTGGTCTGAATCCAGGAGCCCTAAACAAGTAAAGGGAGAATGGAAAAAATAAATTGCTTAATTGTTCCTCCTGAAGTTTGTGTGTCCTGCATGAACTAGGTGAACATGAAAATCAGGAGGATGGAAAGAAAAAAGAAAAGGGGAAAATCAGTTTAACCCCGACCAAATCGGAAATATTTTAATGGGACATTTTTTTCTAAAAGAAATTTGCTGCATTCATTTTGATTCAACCCAAAATGTTCCCTGTAACTGGCAACAAGTTATTGTCAGGTTATTTATATCTTTTTTAAAATTTTCAGGGGAAAAAAAAGAAAGCCAATTTTCAATGAACCATCATTTCAAATCAAGTATCACTGATTTAGAACATAATAGTACAGTGTTCCCGAAACAAAAGATTTCACTAGGAAAATGATGCGTTTGACATTTTCCCATTTTTCCTCACTGCTTGCTTTCCAGCAGTCATTAGGCATCACATTTTCACTGTTTCTCTCTCCTCAAGTCTCTGCACTGATGAGGAGAGAGGACGATTTCCACGGGTCGGAAGGAGACTGCCTGGCTGTGGTCCTGAGCAGCCTCACCAGGGCTGTGCTGGGGATGCTGGGGATGGATGCTCCCCCTCCGAAAACAAGAGGTAACGTATCTGGAAGGGATGGAAAGGACAGAAATCCTGCCAAGGACCTCTCACCCACCCAGTGCTGTCACTGTGTGAGCAGCTGAGAAACCAGGACCAGCCCAGAGGGGTGAATTTCTAATAACGTGTACATCCTAGCTATTAAGGTACGGCCCTCAGACTTTGCTGCACAGCTCAGTTACCCAAATGAACATGGGAACTTGCCAAGGCTGAGGATGGAAAGCTTTTAATACAAATCTACAGATCTGAGCCTGCAGAACAACGCAGGTTCTGCTTTTCCTCCGCTGCAATGTCTAGGTGTGGTATGGGACAATCACTCATTTTTAATTTCCTAAACTGGGAAAAGTGATCTTTCCTATAGGCTTCTAACTACTTGCTGACCTTCTGAACTGCAAAATCTGTATTCAGACAGACTGACTCCCACCTCCACCCCTCTGCCTACCTTTTTCCATCTATTGATCACCTTCAAAGACTGAGAACAAGCCAAGAAGAAACTCTGGACAGATGTCTCATTCAAGTTCTCCATTTCTGTATTGCTTACAGGGAAAAACTCACTGATGAATGCTGTGAAGCTCTACAGAGCCCCAGGCTGATTCCTGTTGTTGAAATTTAATGGTACTAGTGAGCAGGGATAAAGACAAGTCCAAAATAAAAACCAAACTCTTTTTCAAAATCACGAGTTGGAGATTTCTGAATTCTTCCATCTTTGGTTCAGCTCACTTTAAAAATAAAGACGTTGAGTGCAAAATGATCTGGTAAGTCCACAAGAGACATCTGCTGCTAACGTCAGCACCAGCAGTTCCTGGACGGGAAGGATGAAAGCATTTGGGGAATCAAATGGGATTTTTTTAAGGCAAATGAGAGTCCCTCAGGTTGTGAAGCCCTCTCGGTTTCATGGCAAGAGACATTCCCAGCTTCCAAGGACAGATTTTGAGAGGCTCCACTGTGGTTTCCAGTGGGAATTTTCTCCATGTTGGGTGTCTGGACCTGGTTTCTTTCAATCAATCATGTTCATATATGTATACGAAAGACCAAAAGCTACAGGCTTCTTTGGAATGAGGAAATCTTGACTGTCAAATAAATCTCAGGAACAATTATTTTCTTATAATATATTTATATATTAAAAGAGAGAGAGAGGGAGATGAACAGATTTAGACTGTAGTTGGCACTTGTTTAAGGCAACTTAACAACCAGTGTGGGAACAGAGACTCCATTGTAATCCCCTATATACACTTGCCCAGTAGCCAAAAGCAACAAACAAGCTTGTCATGAAATGGATGTGTAAAGGAAGCAATCAGAATTTGAGAGAGAAACAGAGAGAAGGAGAAAGGGAGAGAGAATGGGACACTGAGAGAGAGGATTTTGAGTGAACTTTTTGTTCAGGAAACAGTAAAAAAATTAATAATTAATAATTAAAAAAAAACATTTTTGGCCTGATTCTAAGTGGCTCTTGTGTAGTGAATACTGCAGTGAAGAGCAATGTTATGTGCATTTTTTAAAAGAGAAATGCCCTGCTGTCCACTCAGAAATGTAACACTCCAACAATGAAGATATCTGCCTGGCAGGATTCAAATATCAACATCAAACATCAACATTATGTGTTGGTCACCACCACCCCACTTCCTTTATGACATTTCAAGGGGTCTTTGGGATCCATGCAGGGAGAGGGTGAAGCAGCTCTTGTTCCTTTCCTAGCTGGAAGAGTCTGGAAAGGACAAGAAGACTAAGGCATGGAGGAAAAATTACTTCTCCCCTCCTGTCTTCTTCATGTTTAACTCCAGTTTGCCCTTGGGCTTGAGCTCCAGCCATCTCGGCTCTGCTGTTGTTGTACTGCTACGTGATGGTCTTCAGGAAGTGAGGTCTTGCTTTGACGTCCTGCTAACAGTGCTGAAAATGTCCGGGGGGACCTGGCCTGGTGGTGAGCAGAATAATTACACGCAACCATGGAGATGCAAGGGACTGTGATGACCTCGTGCTCTTTGTATTTCTCCACCGGGGCAGATGAAGAGGCCAGCACTTTTAGAAATGTCAGGCAAGATCCACTGGCCTATGATTCAGCCTCCCCAAGGCATATGGTGGAAGGACCACTGCCTGACATTTGACGGTGCACCCTGAATACGTCAGGCAGGTATCGCATCCATGCCTATGGGATGCCAAGATCAGATTAGCAGCAGCCGTGCATTCATTACAAATAAAGAACAGTTGTTGAAATACAGGGTACCTTTGAAACTACAGATGGTATGGTCTTTGTCTTGGAAAAATCACAGTGGCATGTCCTTAATTAATGCACTGATTTTATGTGGAATGGCCCGTTCCCCAGGCATGTAAGGGGTGTGATATACCAAAAGCATTTTCAAAGTCTCCAGGAGGAAGAGCATGAACACCCTGTCTGGTTCTTCCTGACAAGCGAATGTGTATAGCGGCTATGGACCTTCCTTCACCATGTGATTACTGCCAAGCCGTACTTTCCTCTAGGGAATTACTTGCACAAGGATGAGCAGAGGAGTGGTCCAGTGGCTTCCTGAGGTCCTTCTAACCTACATTATTCTGTGGTTCTAAGCCTAGACTTAATTGCATTGCCCTGATGATGTGAACTTGGCAAGTCATTTGTCGTGATAGGATTTAGGTTTCTGCATTCTTCCATCAAATTAGAAAAAGGCATGCAGGCTCCTGAATCACATGGGCTCGTCTGAAACATTTATTTAATGGTCTCAAGCTGTGCCAGGGGAGGTTTAGATTGGATATCAGAAAGCGTTTCTTCATGGAAGGGGTGGTCAGTCATTGAAACAGGTTGCACATGGAAGTGGTGGAGTCCCCACCCCTGGAGGTATTTAGGAGATGTGTGGATGTAGCACTGAGGGATATGGTGTAGTGATGGGACTTGATAGGTCAAGCTGGTGGTTGGACTTGATGATCCTGAAGGTCTTTAGCAACCTAAATGATTCTATGAGTCTATGATTCTCTAATTCCTGATTTCCAATATTTTGCTTCTCCACATATTTAAAGGGCAGACACTAATAAATCTGGCTTTGTTCACCTTTGTCCAACTCTTGCTCAAATCCTTAAGGCCTAGAACAATTAGCTGCAACGGTCTACATAACAAGACATCTTCTGAGCTCCCTAAATCCTAGTGGTAACGCATAGGTTTGCAAGACTTAGCAGAAGGGCAGGGTCTGTGGCCTGGGTGTGTTGCAAGTTGAACTCCATCCCCAGCCCTTTACAGAAACTGCAAAAATGTTCCTGTAAGCAGCTGGGGAAAATTTCGGCTTTTGCTCACTCTCAATAATTAAGCGCCAGGATGAACTGGGTGCTGAGGAGTTACCAGAACCTTTCTGCTCCTATTCAAACATAAAAGATTTGGTTTGGCAAACAACAAATGCCTGTCTACTTACTTGCCTTCCTTCCAGAGCCTATCTGGGAAAACAGGTGGAAAGGAAGAACAGCTGCCATCCTCTGTGAACACAACTGGGCTCGATTTCTAATGCTTATGTTTATGTTGTGTTTATGCAAGTTTAACAATGAAACCTTCTTCGAATGTTTTTTGGGATGAAAATTGAACTGAAGTTGGAGGAGTTAAATGTGATCTGGCCCATCTGGAAGCCTGTTCCACTGACGTTAGCAAGACCTTCAAGATTTAGGATCCTGTGGTTAGCCTTTTTCCAGAAGCTAGGTCTCAGACATGAATGTCACTTCTCTTACAGGCTCTCTGGATGGGACCAATTTCAACATCATCCTCTGGGTCAGACCCCCAGGGGTTCATCTCACTTGTCTGCTATCTCCAACAATAGCCAGGAGCGGTTGCTCAGAGAAGAATACAGTGATCAGTCCAGTGTGGAATGTTATTTCCTATGGTAGACTTTGACCCAAATACCAAGGACTTTCTGAGCAAATCAGGCAACATTTTTATTTAAACAAACAAAACAAAACAACAACAACAACAACAAAAAAAAACACAAGGAAATTTCCTCCATTGTTTTGACACACTGTTTTTTGAAAACAGACCTTTTAGGCTCCCCATGGATCCCATTTTCAAACAACACAGGTGCACAGAATAAGTTTTCTACTTCTAGCCACCATACATCTTTGCAGCCTTTTACTAGCTAGCACCAGCTCCTAGTTGAAATGATAATGCCTTCAACTTGATAATGCTTCGGTACTGGTGATCTCTGAATCAAATAACTCACGCTCCATGCAGAAAACTGTTACATGTTTGCAAGGAGGATTTTATGCTACTTTTTCTTTTCCATAGTGGCTGGGAACTTCTCAGTCATTTTTTCTAGAGATTTACACATATCACATAGCTCTCCTGGAACCAATATTTTGTCTTTGGACCTGGCTGAAGTTCTCAAGCTGAACAGCCAAGAGGTCTTGGTGTCTGTTTAGTTCCTGGTTTTCCCACCACCCAAGGGAAGAGGAGTCCTTCCAGCAACATTTCATGGGGTTACCTGGATGGACGCCGGTTCAACAGCCACACGGCTGAGTGTCGTGGCTCCATCACTGGGAGAAAAAAAGCCAGAGCGAAGGGGAAGGACATTTAGCTAAGCAGATGGGAATATTTAACCTTGGCACAAGGAAAGGTTTCCTATGCCTAAAGCTAAACCCTAGTCTGAGAACATTTTCAGCAAACATTTGTCATGTGAGCCATCTCAACAGCGACCTCAGTGTGCTCAGTGTTGTACAAAAACACACTTTTATGAGGCCTCTAAATTATTGAGAGGTTTAAGGGTGCTATTGCTGAGTGAAAGGAGTCTGAGCAAAACCCTGAATGAGGGACTAGAAGTCCCTTCTTTTTGCCTCTTTGATGAAGACAATGATAAATGTCAGGGGCAGCTTTTTCACATCAAGCTCTGCACTTTCTGGCCACCTCATAGAGCCTTTTCGGGAATTGCTCCTCCCTTGTGAAACATATTTATGATTGCAAAAGTTGACACTCATTTATTAAAATGAAGAGAGAGGGAAAACCTCCATATTTCTGAGCTTGAATTAAAACAATAACAGGGAGATTTGTAAATAGCTAAAACCCAATAATAACGTGATTAAAACTGGAACTTTTTTTTTTTTTTGCTATAAATGTTTCTTGCCAAAACCTTTGTTTCAACCAAAAGTTTATTTCTTATTTATCTTTTGAAAAGGGGAAAAGATTCAACAGAAAATTTCTGCCAGACACATATCAAGCTTCTCTCTGTCTCCATCCATACACAGCGTAGTGGAAGCCATTGAGTGTAATGGATCCATGAAAATGCATTCCTCCACTTGGTGTCTGAATGGGGTTCAGCTCAACTGAAAGAGTTCTTGGAAAACTGCCTCCTTCTCAACACTCAGGAGAGCAGCTTATCACCAAAGTAAGGGAAGCTGAGGAAAATGTTCCAGCCTGGCCAAAAGAAACCATTTGTTGCAGCAGACGTGGTAGCCCGAAGGGATGAGCAGGCAGAAGACAGGGTGTTGTGCCAGAACTGCTCAAAGTTTTTCAAGGCCGGGAAAAATGTTCCATGCAGTCTCGGGGAGCCATTGAACTCACAAGTGTGAGCTTGCTTTTACAACTTGAAAACAGGAAGTAGATAAAAAATAATAATAATAACAATAAATTCCCCTTTACCAAAACAGAAAAAAAAAAAAAAAAGTTCTTGGAAATGCATTGTTTGGGACATTTGTTTCCATATCCATGGAGGTTTTCTGTGTGTTTGGAGACAAACTAAACTACACAGCATGAGGCTCAAAGGAAGAACTCTGATGTATCCCAGCCCTAGGAGCATCCTAGAGAGTCTGGTGAAAATTTTGAGCCTGCCAAGCTCCTGAAATAGTTGAAAAGCTCCCCAGTCCATGGAGTGGGGGATGGGTTGTTAGAGCTATCGGTCCTGGGAGCAAGGGAGATCCTGATAGTCAAGTGCAGCCTTAGCATGATTGTATTAGCAACAATCAGCAATAAGTTTAAGAAAGTGGGTGGATATTGAGACAAGGGATATAAAGCACATGACACGCACAGCCATAACAATACCCCACATTTCTCTTCTGGTCGCAGGTGCTGTCTTGCTCAGCTGGGCAATTCAAACAGCTTCCCTCTGCCTCAGTTTCCCTGCAAGTATGCCGACCGCCTGTTGTTGTTCTGAGGCACTGGGATCTTCCAGGATAAGTGTGCTAACCCTGGGGGTGTCCTGCTGCTTTGCAAAAAGCATCCACCTTGCTGTGTTTTTTAACCCTGATCAAAAAATGGATTCAGGGGCTGAAACCATGGAAGCATTAGGCTGGAGATGCAGATACAGATCTGAGTTTTTAACACTGCTTAGTAGCAGGAAAAGTATGGACACATGCAAACAGTCGTGCCTGAGCTCCTATCTCAGAACCTGAAGAGGGAATAGGAAAAGCTATGGCAGAGGTAGCTGTGGCTGGTGAGATGGGAAGGAAACAGCCGCCGGTGTTGGTGCAGACCTGCAGAGACCAGTCCCCAAGGATGCAATGATCTCAGCTCCTGCTCTGCTCCTTCCCCTCCCTTTCCCAGACAGGGAATCTCCCTGCGCTGATCCCCAGGAAACATTCACTCCTCAGTTCCTTCCTGATGGTTTCTATTCTCAGGGAAAGCGGCAGCCCAGCCTCACCCTTTCCTGCAGCCCAGCACTCAGGAGAAGAGCCTCACAGTTTCTCTCGGCTCAGATGAAAACCCCTCCTTTCCTTACAGCACTAGAAATCACTGGGAATGTTTTATTTCTATTGAACTCCCGTTCAGAGGGCTTTGGCTTTCACACGAGCACAGACATGGAGAGCAGAAGAGCTTTCCAGAATAGTGGCTGGACAGGACCCATATAATTTGTTTATAGTTTGAACCACATGGTTGTCACTTAGCAGAAGTGGGGACAATGGGCTCAAGCTGTGGAGGAGATTGCTTTTAACTTTCCCTTCAGCACGTGTAGATGCATTGACCGCAGATAAAAAGCACAGATACTTTCAGAGATATAGGTCTTAGGAGATTTGGGGTTCCAGAATATGGGAAATAAATGGGGAAAATGAACATTTATGCCAAGCCATAAACATTCAACATCTGATTAAATAAAATTAAGTATAAATAAATAAATTAAATTAAATTAAATTTCCAGCAGGGACTTGGATTAGGCTAGATGGTGGCTTGCAAGCCTTTTGGACCAGACTGCTGCCAACTCCCAGTATTTCTTGAAAAGTGCAATGTACCACAATCAAACATGGACTGAACGGCCCCTCAAGACAAGATAGATCCCAGTACTGCAGCTTGGGAACCTGATGCAGTCTTGTAAATCCACATTTCCCGGGTCCAGTGAACATAGTATTCCCCCACAACAGGATGCAGGAGACATTCAGATGATACTACGGTTCTGTGAAAGCCTTGGAGAAGAGGCTTAAAGCTTCCCACTTTCTGGAGGAAGTGCTGTACACACTGATGAGCATAGATACCCTATAGGGCTACTTCTGGATATCTTCGGGTGCTTGACCTGCTGTATATAAAAATTTGATCGACTCCAGCCTTGGCAGTAAGGCTGTGGGAGGAACACGCAGTCTGCAAGTCTTGGCAGGGCTTCTCTGCCCTCTGAGTGGCAACTGCCCTTCTTGGTCTTGGATGAGGCTCTCTATGGTACATTGTATCAAACCAAGAAGCAGAATTTACCTAGCATAAAAAGAGACTTTTAAGGTAAAGAGAATGGTCACCATTATGTAGAAGAACATGTTTTTTTAATAGTTGAAAGAGTGGGGCTAGGCCAGATGCTGGGGTCTAGGTCCTATGCAGTTAGTCCCTCAGGGCTGACTGACTGAAGATATTTCAGTTGCTCATAGAAAGGCTTCACTCATGTAGCAGGATGGGCTGCAGCCTGGGAGCTGCCAGTCAGCCTTGGAGTAATGATTTTGCCCCTCTTTATGAAAGACAAAAAGTGGTCATGAGGAGAATGGTCCATGAGAAAATACAACCCCTACAGTGCTCATTGCTGGCCTAGCACCAACACTCGTGCCAGACGTCTGGACAGCATGGGGCTTTGACTTTGTGGGCTTTGCCAGCCCTTTGTATGGCTCATCCCATCTCTGCTGCTTTGCTGATCTGCTTGCAGGAGCAAACCTCTCTGCCTCCTTCTACCCTTTCAATCTGAAAGACTTGTTGTAGATCAGGACCGATTGCATTTCACAGTGGAGGACATTGCCCAGAGAGCTTCCTATTGTGCTGTAGCTACAAAAGACTCTTGGAAGAGATTCCACCCCCTGCACGTGCAAGCCCTGGACCCATGTGGTCACTGAGCAGCCCTCAAAAAACCTCTGACAGCGGCACCCTTGCAAATGGCTCAGCACAGCCCCCGATTACTGTCACAGCTGCAGCACCTCGCATTTCCCAGGGCTAGCAGAAAATGAGCCATGGATGCTCAGCTGGTGCTTTTCTCCAGCTGCTGGGGTGTCTCAGACACAGCCGTGCAAGGATGTATCAGCAGCACAGCAGCTCTGACGCGGGTCCGTGGGGAGCGAAGGGATGCACATGCTCCCTGTAATAGCTCCTCCAGCCTGCTTGCTCCAATAATAGTCTCCGTGTGTGAAATTTCACCTGACCTGAACTTTCTCGAGTTTATCCAGCCTTCACCCTGACAGTTTAGAGCAGAACTGTTTTTATGCCTTGCAGTCCAGACACCAAATTGGAGCCGAAGTGACGTTTATTGTTTCAACAGTGTTATTATATGAAGATTGAGCTCATTACAAACACGACCTGTTTTTGAGCCAGGACACATTAATTTGGATAAAATACCAGCTGTGTCCTCTCTCCATATGGCCTTATCGGAAAACAAACTGGGTTAAGTTTCATTCCAAAGAATGAAAATATAATTGAATACTTGCTTCATTTGAGGAAACTCAAATAATCATTATCATCACAACGTCTCTGGTAATCACAGTGGAGAGGGGGCAGAGGTGTTTATTTCTGTGTGTAACTAAAAATAAACCGAGGCACAATTCTTCCAGGGGAACTGGAGGGCAGCGTGGAGGAAACTTTTCTCCAGGAAGGTCCTCCCCCAAGCTCTTCAGTGTTATGGTCCAACATGACACTCTGCATGATGAAGCTGTGGTGTTTTTGCAATGTTTTCCCCTAGAAAACATAGGGCTTGTCTTGGGGAATGAACAGAAGTGGAAATACGGAGGTCTCGTCTCCTCTCCATCAGCACCCTGAGTGTTGTGGTTATGGGCTGATGGCCAAGCACTGCATCCCACCGCTGCGTGCAGGCCTCCAACATCATCACTGACAATCTAGAAAGGCAGAAATTTAGGAGTAGGAGTTGCTTCCCGTCCCCCAGCCTTGTGCATCTGCATAGTGCATGGTGTATGATGAAACTGAGCTTAGTCCTGGGTGACTTCTGACCTCAGCTGCACTTGCACCTTAAAAATGAAATGAAATCTGAAGCATGTGGATGGGGAAAGGAGCCCAAGCTGCCATCGAAGATGTCCTCTTGAAAGACTCTGGTCCTGGCTCTGCTCCAGCTCATGGGAGAGCTGTGCAAGGAAGCTCCCAGAGGGTTTATTTTCCATGCAGCACTGCGGAAGAAAAGAGCCAGGGCAAAAAACCCTGAATACCTTCAACCACTTGTGGTCGGGGATTCCTTCAGCCAGAGGCAGCGGTTCTGTACCTGAGAGCTCTCAACAGATTTTTCTTCCACCAATTTGAACCCAAAGGGAGGGCCCTTCACAAGATAGAAGACAAGGCTTTGGGAAGGGCCAGTGCCTTTAGCAGCCTGCCAAAGGAATGTCCCATCCCCATGAAAAAGAAGGCCCCTCTGAATATAGATACTGAGATGATTCAACAGCAGAGGATCTGTTTCAGGGTTCCTACAGAAATGCAAACAGCTGAAAGAAGACAGTATAGATGAATGTGAGGCATCGTCCCAGCTGACGGGTGGGCCAAGGAGGATGGGTAATAAGGTCAATACAGAGCGCAGGAGGAAAAGGAGACAACAGAAGAAAGCTGTGCAAGTTACAACAGCTCGGCTTGGAGCACTGTTTTTGTAACTGGTTTGGGAAAGAGAGGATGTTTCCTCTATGCATTTGCATGAAAAATAAATATGGCAATGATCTTTTTCCAGTAGAAGTGTTTGGGATGTGGTTTGGTTTTAATTTCAGAAATTAAAAGAAATGGTTTGCTGTTTTCAAAAACCAGATTCTTTTTCTACTAAAACCAGGCCTGGATTTTTTGTTTTTTTAAACCAAACTTTTCTGTTAAAAATAAGAAGTCAAACCTTTGTTGTTGTTATTGTTGGTGTTTTTTGTTTGTTTGTTTTGTTTTGTTTTTCTGAAGAGAGATTGAAATCTTCAAGTGGAAAGAAGTCAAAAGTCCCCAGACCAAATAAATCAACTGCTCCAGAAGCTCTTTAACTGTCTCAGAGATCGGAAAAATGGGTACACGCCAACAGCTGTATGAATGCAGATCTCACCTAGGAAACCAGGGCAGCAAAGGCAGGTGACGGTTTTGAGGACCCCCTTCTGAGCTGAAAACTGTTCAGAAGGAGCCAAGTTTGGGTTCTTTATGAGTGCTTGGGCTACAGCAACACAAATAAAAGCTTGGACCAAGAGGAGATGCTTTGATCAAACTAGGTTTTCCTTTACAGGACTCTCTGAGGTCAGCCTATGCCTGCACCTGACTCTAAGCATAGACAGATGCAGGTCCAGCAGACAAGCTCCAGGAACGGGTAGCTCTGCTGATACTAAAGCGTGGGAAACCTGAGATCTTACCAAGTGCTGCAAATAAAAACAGAAATAAGTATGTAAATAAGTAAATTAGTAAATAAATAAATATGGAGGGAAGACAGCACTGAAATTGTGGGGTAATGAAAAAATCTGAGCCAGACAGGATAATTGGAGGCTTAGCATCCAATTAATCAGTACTGCAGGGTGCTTGTCTGACCTGGGGAAAATGTTCTGGATATAGCTATACAATAACTCAATATCCCAAAGCTTAAGAAGCCAAAACCTAAACAACAAAAAAAAAGAATAATAGCCTCATTGTTGTCCTCCGCTTCTATAATAAAGCTATGGAAAAAAATAAGTAAATAAAATTACAGAAAATAAATATTTCTGAAAATTTCTGGGGGCCATCTGCAGGGTGGAGCCCATCTGCTTTCCCTGATTCCAAGACAGTTGCTGTTATTATTGCCAATGGAAGGCAGCTGAGTAGAGGAAGAGAGGGAAAGAAAGACTCATCCCAGGACGAGATCTTCAGTCTGTAACTCCATTTGCTTGTGTGGCTTTGAAGAAGCTGCCAAGCTCTAGAGCATCTGCCTCTGTACCTAAAATGGGATTTTGAATGGATTTGGGATCTTCAATTATTGGCTGTTCTGGAGGCCCTAGTATTTTTTTCAGGGCTTGTGTTTTGGACTGCAGAGATCACCAGGTGCCCACAGCACTGCTTTCTGCAAATGCAGGCAAGTGTCCAGACTCAGCATGAAGGCACTTGGCCCCTTCCTGTGTTTTGTTGTGACTCAAACACCTTCCTAAACCAAGCTGAGGCTCCCAGGAGCCCCCAGCCATTAGGTCTGTATCAAAATAATTCTACTTAGAGTTTGCTCTCAGGACCAGCACCCCACCTCCAGGTCTCATGAGGAGGACCTCAGTGCAGTCACACGGGCTCAGAGGTGAGTTAGAGCTCAGACATGCAGCCTGTCCCTCTGCTGTGGAGGGACAGGATCCATTAAGTAAGCATCAGGGATTTCCAGCCCAGTCTACAGAATCACCCAACATCAGTGGTTTTCAACAATGCATTTGGTTTTTGGTTCAAAAAATTGCTAGAATATATTAGAAAGAAATTGCACATATGTACATGTAACATAGACATTCTCATCACCCACCTGTGTATCCAAATCTCATCTCTGATGCATCAGGGTTTAATTAGAAAACACTGCTGGATCTGTTTCCATTGCAATCTAATTAAAAGCCTTTGGGATATTAGATATGGAGCTGATGGGGCTCATTTTTGACAGAGTGAATGAAATTCCCCCTGATGAGGCACCTCTTCGCACCCAACAAAGCTGCTTCCTACTAGCAAGGAGCACTGAATGCCTTCAGACAACAAGGGCCTGACCCCAAGCTGGCTGAAATCAAGGGAAATACTCAGGGCTCGAATGCTGTAGCCAAAAGCCTCTTTGCAGTAGGATTACAGCTTGAACTATCTCACTGCTTATGTTTCCCCTTTGACTGCATAAGCTTACTGGCTAATATGGTTAATTAGGAATTGGCATCAAACTCTTCTTGCCACCTGCTTCATGTCCTTCCATGATATGGTTGTGGACAGGATAACCGGAGCTAAATCCTCCACTTGTACATTGGCAACACAGGCTAAAAAATCTGAGTTAGGCTTTAGCCTGCCTGGAGCCCAGTGCCTTGTGCTGGACGGCAGCATGTCTTGCACAAAGACATCCAGCCCTCATTTCAAGATGCTTCAAGTGGTGGATAATCCATCACTTTCCTTGCTCATTTACTCCATTGGTTAGTCACCCTCTTCATTTAGACTCTGTGCTTTATTTTTAACTTATGTGTGTGCCGAAAGCTCTGTTTTCTTTTTCTCGCTGCATACCACCGCATTCCCCTCTGAAGATGAAAGTCAGCGACATTTCTGCATTATCCAGGTCACTTCCATCCACGGGATGCGGTTGTTTCTTTGAGGTGCATTTTTCCCTTCATGTGTCTAATAGTTCAGTGACCATTACAAATACTGCTAAAGTGGAAGCATTCGCCTGCTTGCTCTTTTCAGATGTCAACTTGGCAAGACAAAATCCCAATATTTCCTGCGTGGGCTTGGCTGGATTGAATCACTGAGTGGTGCAATAAAACAAACACATCTCACACAATGCAAAACAGGAAAACTATCCCCGTTCAAGGCGAACATCTCTATCAGCTTATCCCTTCCCTAAGAAAGGCTGACATTTGGTTTAAGGTAGAACACATTCCTGACACACAGGCCTATGATCCGTTACAAAAGGGAGCCCACTTCCTGGATTTAGGCTAAGGGACAGGGTTCAGGCAGGGGGCAAGCTATATATGTGTCAAAATGAGCAATGTCTTTTTGGGTCACATATACTTTTGACTTCAACACTGCTTTATGTAGGCTGTAAAATTAATAGGTGGGAACTAGATTTATTTGTCCCCCTGGCCTGGTAGTTGCTTGTTAGGTTAAACTCACTGATTTCCTGGTACAAAAGTGCTTGTTAAAATAATCTCCCTGAAAATATTCCTCTGGGACTACTTTATCTTCTGAAATCAAAAATTCCTAAATAATGAAATGTGCAAGATGTGACAGACAGACTTGAGCAAAACAAAACAAAACCCCCAGAAAAGAAGAGTGCATTCCCATAAAACGTTTGGGGAATTCAACTTGTTTCTGCTATTTTGTAATAAATGCCAGCATCCGTCCTCCATGCAGAAACACCCTTATGCAGAAGTCACCTGTTTCTCTTTTCTTCGCTGGGCTTCATTCTGCCCTTCTTGTTGAGCTAAGTTTCTCTACGGTGCAATTCCCATCAGGTCTACCTGGTTTGGATCCGTCCTCAGTCACACCATTTCCAAATTAGCCCACCAGGTTTCTCTCAGACAAGCAGAAAGATCTCTAGGCTCAACAGGGCACTTTTCCTATGTTTTCTGTGATGCTGGCTCCCAAAGCATCATTTCATAGAGTCACAGAATCACAGGGTATCCTGAGTTGGAAGGGACCCACCAGGATTAAGGAGTCCAACTCCTGACTCTGCACAGAACCACGCCAAAACCTGACCTTATGTCTGAGAGCATCATCCAAATGCTCCTTGAATGCCAGCAGGCTCGGTGCTGTGACCACTGCCCTGGGCAGCCTGTCCCAGTGCCTGACCACCTCTGGGTGCAGAACCTTTCCCTAACACCCAGCCTGACCCTCCCCTGTCCCAGCTCCATGCCATCCCCTCGGGTCCTGTCGCTGTCCCCAGAGAGCAGAGCTCAGCGCCTGCCCCTCCGCTCCCATCGTGAGGCCTCCCATCAACCTGCTCTGCTCTGGGCTGAACAAACTAAGAAACCTCATCCACTCCTCACACATCTTGCCCTTTAGACTCTTCACCACCTTCACAGCCCTCCTTTGGACACTCTAATAGTTCTATGTCCTTCTTATACTGTGGCACCGCAAACTGCTCCCAGTACTTGAGGTGAAGCCATACCAGCACAGAGCAGAGCAGGCGGATTCCTCCCCTCGGCCAGCCAGCAGTGCTGTGCCTGATGCACCCCACAGCACAGCTGGCCCTTTTGGCTGCCAGGGCACACTGCTGGCTGATATTCAACTTGCTGTCAACCAAAATCCCCAAATCCCTTTCCACGGGGCTGCTCTCCAACCTCTCATCCCCTGCTCATTTGTGCTTGTTTGCTGCTTAACTACAAATCTGAGCCCATACATGAAGACGTCAGTCCTTTGTCTCCTTACCTATCCCAGTATCCTACCACCATCCTGCCATCCATCCTCAAAACAGCCTTCATCCACCTTCACTTTTACCTACCTTATGACCCCATTCTCCTCCCATACAGCACAACTCACACAGACTGAAATGAACCTCTCTCTTTTGCCACTGAAAGCATTGTTCCACCTTATCTATCAGCCTCCTTCCCTTCTCCAGTCTTGGTCCCGTCATAACCCAGACATAGCACTGGGGAGCCCAGCTGGGCTGGTGGGGGCCTGAGGAAGACATCTCCACTCAGCAGAAAAAGGCTTCCAGCCAGGGAGACCTTGGCTGGAACCTTGGCTGGAGACCTGTGAGGTCAAATTTGCCTCTGAATTAGGAAGCTGCCACCAGCAGGTGCCCCTTGGACATGGTTTTCTGCGGATAGACACACTGTCTGGGGGCCTGAGTATGGTCAGCATGTAGATTTAATGCCATTCCCTCCTCCATCAAGGGTGACTTCACCTCTTCATATCTAGGCACTAAGGATTTCCTCCGTTAGTGCACTGCAATGGGGAGCAGCAGAGCAGCCTCAGCACCCAGGCCCTCAGTCAGCATCTCTGGATGGCCCTACTAGTGGCTATACATTTTTAACATCTCTAGATCTGCTTGTATTTTTTAGGTTTTAGCTTTGTTTTGGCTGTTTGCTTCTTTATTTGTCTGTTTGATTTTTTTCCTCAGCAGCTGAAGTGCGCATGTGAGACAGGAAGAGAACACCCTGGGATTCTTGCTGCAGCTGAGGCTGCACAAGCTCATGACACTGCAAAACCATGCCTGTGCCCCTCAGCCCTGCCTTCGTCCCTCCTCCCCTTCCCTTTCTTGCTGCAGCTCTGAGCAGGCTGCCTGTCAGTCTACACTCCCGCACCCCCCTCCTACCTCCTCCAGGTGTGGGTACTTGACTGCAATCAAATACTCTCTCCAGTAAAAGGTGGTGGAGAGATTTCATTATGGGCTGGAGCTGTGGTGCTTGGGGACCTGCTTGCACAATGGGAGCTTTGTGTGGCTGCGTTATTCTGCTGCCAGAGGAAGAAGCCTGGAGTGCTGGAAGATGCTCGTGTGTGCTGGGAGCTCATAGGTGAGAGTGCAAAGGGCATGTCCCTAATGTGACCGTGTGGAGGGCTGTGGGGAGGGGGAAAGGAGCTCATGTGTTCTCCAGGGACTGCCTGTCTTTACCTAATAACAGAGATTGAGGAGCTGGTTTGAGCTACCCAGACATTACATCAGCTTGTGGCCTCCCTCCCATTGGTCCCTGTGCTTTAGCCCCTTGAATTCGGCAGCGTATCCTTACAGTCACCTTAGTGTCCCAACCCATGAATCACGTTTGTGTCATTTCCCTAGAAGTGGGGAAGGGCAAAACCATTCAAGGAAAAACTCTGCATCTCTTCTGGTTGGTGAGGTTAACGTTGTAGCCAAAGGAAGCTTTCTTCGAGGGGATGTCAGTGCTTTTCTTTTCTTCTTTCTCTTTTTTCTTTTTTTTTTTTCTATTTTTTTTTTTCTCCTCCTTGTGGGTTTCCCCACAAGACAATTTTTTCCTGGTAAATCAAACCTCTGTCTCTACCTATATGAGATTAGATCCAGCTGCACAAAACAGGATCAAATTGTGTACCCTGAAAGCACATGTGAAGGATAAGCTCTGTCCCAAAGAGCTCTCACTCTACCCAGACAGAGGAACAGAATATCCTACCCCTCCAGGGTGGGAACCAAACCACAGAGAGATCTGTGCTGAGATTATGGCATAATTTACAGCCTGTACACAAGTAAGCAAATAAGCCAAAGGGTTGCCCCAGGGTCCTTCAGTGAAGAGAGATGGTCTGAATCACATTGTAATTTTCCTGCCTCTCTCAGCAATGGGATTCCTAATTCCGGGAGCTAATATCCTCTAGAAAGGATGACTGTGATCTTGGTGGCTTCTCCAGGGTCACTCGGCTAGCAGGAATCTAAAAACTGAAATCACTGTCCTTTGTCCAAGGCGACAATGAGACAATTTGTGTAATTTCTGAGCACTCTCTGGCCCCCTACCCCCTGAAAGCTGCAGTCTGAAAATCCACAATGCTGAAGGAGAACCAGCTTCTCTGGATTATGTGGAATAGTTTCTGTCACTTATGGCCATAGAAAAGGATTTGAAATGATTACCCAAGTGTGTTTTTAAGGTTTAAAAATACGAAGGCTAAGAAAAAGAAACAAATAAGAAATTATAATCTTTCCCTAAGGTCTTGTGGTTTGGGAAGAAGGAGAGGGCTCACTTCAGTGCTTTGTCTTCTGGACAGATCATTTTTTCCTGTCCTCTTCCCTCCCCGTAAGAAAAATCCTCTGTGTAGGATAAAACAAAGAAGCATTTGCCTCCAGCTTTCTTCTAGACAGTCTCATTGCCCAGACCCTTTGTGAGCATCCATCAGGCTTAGCTAATACTAAATCCTTGTCATTACACACACACACACACAAAAAAAAAAATAATAATTCAACACAAGGAAATCAGATCTCAGTGTATCTTGGTGCCCAGAAATGGCGAATTTGGCATAGTTACATTCTGTTTGACACAATGCACAAGAACTGAACTGCATTGAACTGAAACCTTAACTCTCATTTTTCAAATGGTTTGTCGTGGGCCGGGTCCTTCTTCCAGTCTGGCCCAGCTCTGGCTGACCATTCAGGAAGATCTGATGCTTTAAAGCAACATCTGTTTACAACAACAGCGTCTCCAGATCCAAACAACTCCTGATTACTTTCACATTTCTGATATAGATAGAGCAGCTCAGAAGCTTTGGTCTCAAGGTTCCCAGAACATCCTCCTCAAAGGACATCATTTGGAGGTAATTGTAGGGCTGTTGTTGTAAACAGTTTCTCTGAAAGCTCCCAACAAAGCAAGAATCCCTTATTGAAAACACTCCATCCAGACAGTGTTGTTTGTCAGTGATGAGCTGCAGGGATGCTGGATCCCTGGCCCTCTTATAATCTTCAGCGGTCACGAACCAGGCCACTTGGAAGGATCTGTTTGAATCGGGGGGACTTCCAAGAGGAATCAAAAAAATCACGCCAGGAGTGCAGCCTGTTCCATTTATTCCACTTTCCCTTGCTAATGAGGGTGATCTGTGCAAAACATGAGGCCCCAGAAAGGGCTGACATGCTGTCTTAAGGGCCAGCTTTTAAAAGGACTTGCGGTGCTGAACTTTCGTTGCAGTATGGGGTTAAGGAAGGACATATGTTAGGAGAGCAGCCACTGCGGGCTTTTTCCTTACCAAGAGAAGAGAGATCAACACCTTCAAAGCTGATCTGTTCTACCTGTTATAGGATGTGGTAATCTGCCCTAAAAAAACAGCCAGAGCAAACAGGCTCACAGTATAGGTACCTCTGTAAGGTGTCTGAGGTTAGCCAACAGGACTCCAAGCCCTGGCCATTAGAAGTACTTTTAAGGAACTGTCCTAAAACCAGCCAGCAGCTGGACCACACCAATTAACTTGTCCTGTGGACCAGCAATAAAGAAGGGGAGTAACCCCCCGGTGTTGCCAACTCTCATGATTTTATTGGACATCTTGCAGTTGTCAATGTTCTTTCCATAAAATCCCAGCTGCTTGGTTCAGGAGAT
Source organism: Oxyura jamaicensis (assembly GCF_011077185.1). Taxonomy (NCBI): domain Eukaryota; kingdom Metazoa; phylum Chordata; class Aves; order Anseriformes; family Anatidae; genus Oxyura; species Oxyura jamaicensis. Next base: position 95,253,299 of record NC_048896.1, on the reverse strand, counting down.
TGTGTGAAGAATCTCAGGTTTTATTCAACATCAAAAGAAAAAAGAAAGGGGGGGAGTGTTCTACCCCTTGAGATTGTAACCCAAAACTTAGAAACATGAAATCAAAAGCATTCTGCATGCCCCAAACTGGCAAAGAAAGAAAAGGAACACAGACTTAGTTATTTTTAAGCTAATCTCTGAACCTGCAAGCCAGCCTTACAGCTTTGGTGGCCAGGGTCCTGGTAGATGGACATGTGGGTTGGCAGTTCGAGCCCCCTGTGTGGGGATATTTGGTGTTTAGACAGGGGATCGTAGGCGATGGAATTGCAGCAGCTTGGGAAGCTACGAGCTGTGAGCAGAACAACTGTAACCAATCATGTGCTGCTCTTATACGGCTTGACCAAAAAACAAAATGTGTTTTGTTAAGCCCTCGTGAAGGGCAAAAATTTTGCTGTGGATGGGAGGAACGTGAAAATGCTTTAAGATGTGTTTTTGTGGGCTAGGAAGGCACACACTGTCAGCACAGCTCAGCTGGCAAGTGGTAACTCATCACAGTGAACTATCAGTCTGGAAAGGAACTGTGTGTTTCCAGTTCTGTAGGAACAGTCCCTGTTGTTTTGAGACTGAGGGCCACCAAAGCTTGTAGAGTTACATGATGCCGTATATCCAGGCCAACCGAAGCACCCAGGGGACTTCCAGATTACAAAATATGGATAGGAGAGATGGAAGGCACCAGGTTTATCCTCCTCCTCCTCACGATATATGGGCTCGCAGTGGGGGTGATAAGCCCTGGAAAGCTTTTGCAGCATCCCCAGTGAGGCAGGAGGAGGAGTATGGTGGGTTCAGCAGGTGGCGCTCCTCCCTTGACTAAGTGCTGACAATTAGCAAATTAACTTAATTAGGGAGTGATTGGGGCTGAGGTTTCTCCTGCCTGCTCACCTGGCTGCTGCCTGCATGTGTGTGGGCCTCGTTATTGCCCGCTGAGCAGAAGAGCTCTTTGTGCTGAGCGGGAGAGGGGGGTGGCGATGCGCTCGCCAGGAGGCCAGGAGATGTGCTGGTGTCAAACCAAAGCACAAGACCAAAGCTGAGCATGCCTTACTGCAAGGTAGGAATCAATGAGGGACAAGCAGTCAGGGGGCTTGGGGTACTGGCTAACTCATTGCCCTTGCCCCAAGCAAGGGACTTGCCTCAGTTTCCCCATCCACACCACCAAGCTGTGGTAATGGCCAGCCCTGGGGACGATGGTGAAGGGGGATACATCCCTATGTGCTTGGAAGCTGCTGCATGCAGTCATCATTGCCTCCCCCTGCTTCCCTGTGCTGTCTTCCTCCCTTGCTCACATTTTGAGGCAAGCTCTCTAATGGCTTGCTCTTAATTAGGGTGAACTCTGAGTGCCCTGCTAGCACGCCCTTTCCTTTGTCAGCTAATTGGCCGGGCTTTCTGATCTATTATGTAAATAGTCTAAGTCTCTGTGGCACAGTGTCCTAATGCAATGCATTCCTGGGAGCCTGGGCTTCTGTTTCATGGGATCGTGCTCCAGCCTCAGGCAAAAACAGCAGCAACAACAAAAACCAGGCAAGCCTTTGGCTCACTTTCTCGAGGCTCCAGAGACGAGTTGCAGAAGAAAGTGTTCTGGGCAGCAGTTCAGGGCATGCAGATGGGGAGAGGGTGCGTGAGGAGGCTGAGGACAGCGGGAAGAGTTAAAGGCTTCCCTCCTCCTCCCGGCACAGCCGGCTGGTCTCTGTCCTGCGGGCTGGCCCACGGACAAACCGGCATCACCTCCCGCCCTGGGTGGCCAGGGCAGTGCTCACACCTCCCAGCCCAGTCCCCTGGTGCACAGGTAGGGCCAGGGTGAGCCTGGAGCTGTCCTGTGTCACATCCCCAGGGAGGAAGGAGCAGCCGTGCTCTTCTACTGAGCAGTGGAGGAAGGGCTCCGCTGTGTAAAGACCTCCTAGTGGTGCTGTGTCCTTCCTCCTCTTGAGAGACCAGCCACTGTGTTGCAGGGTGTCTCGCAGTATTGTGCACATTTAAACAAAGCTACAGATGTTTAACCAGGTCAGGAGTTTGTGTGGCCAAGTAGTGTTTAAGTGACGGACCTGCTCACCGAGACAGACAAGTCAGAGGACTCTGCTTCCCATCCACCTTTTGGAGATGCCCTGGTAGAACACACCCTCCAGTGTTAACAGGCAGCAAGGGGCCAGCTTCCTAAAGGAGATCAACAGGCCCTGCTTTCTCCAAGCACGAGCAATTAAGCTGAGCACCTCTGTTGTGGGGTCTTCTGCAATGCACCACATGTCACCACGTCGTGCAAACGTTGCTGCTTTGGCAGGCAGCTCCAGAGAGGTAGCCCAGATGGCATTAGGGCTTTCAGCAGTGCCTGACCTCATCCCCCAGCGTATCAGCCAATGTTTTCTGAGGGGGGGTATATACAGGGAGAGAAAGGGAGGGAGAAAAACTTCAAAACTATAATTATTCCACAGACAGGGAGAGCTATAAAATAAATGAGCAAAGTCCCTGCTCCGATAAATCCGCTTAGAAATCCAAACCCAGTAGCAACAGTGTAATTTATGTCCCATTGAAAGAGGTCCAGATGAAAATTGATGAAGTCTCTTATTTGTGTAATAAATCAGTTTCCATTAATGTAACCGATACGTATATTTATAAACACAGGCTGTACCCTAGGCTTGTTACTCGGGTTGTTGGAAGGGGGGCTAGGGAGAAAAGGGTGCTCTGAACCATAAAGTCCTTACTGATAAATCCAGAAAGACAATCTGTGAAAAGATAGTGGACTCAATTTATGACACCTGAAAAAGAGCCAAGTGTGAGTAAATCTTCTGTTCTTGCAGAAATAAATCTGGTAAAGTCTTCTTCCTCTTTCATGTCTCTGGAGGGGGCCGTAGAGCCAGTTTAAAAAATCCAGATAATTTCAAACAGTTGTTTGCTTTGACCACACCTCCGTGCTCCCAGACCCGTAAGTTCCATCACCCATTTTTTTTCCTGTTGCACACCATGAAGACCTTTCCTGGCCTAGGTCTTCCTGAGAAGCAGCAAGGTGGCTTGGTTTTGGAGCTGGTCATTCCAAGTTCATCTTCATCCACACAGTGATGTGTGGAGCTTGCAGAGGACCACTCTGCCAGCCATGGGGCAGAAAGGGTGACAGATTTATTGCAGTGGTTCATTTCTACGTCAGCCAGTGAAGGGTGAAAGGTTGTTGCATTTATGGTTTGATTTGTATTTCTGGTGTTGCCACAGCTTGTCAGGTTCTTCAGAATACACACAACATGTCCTTGCTGTGCAGAGGGCTGTGGCTTGCAAACTATTTAACTAATGCCAGCCTGTCCTGGAATAGCATGGCCTAGAGCAGAGCCACAGAGATGCAGACAGGCCTGGGATCAAGTTAGGGTAAGGCTGTACCCAAGGGGTTATGCTGGCATGATAAAAAAACGAATTATAACACCAGCCATCCCTCTCATCCTACGAGCAGAGAGCAAACCTTGCAATCTTGCATCTGAGTAGCAGACACACCACCCATACTGCTGGCTGTGCAGGCAACTGCTGGTGCGAAGGCAATCGCTCGGGCCTGACGCTTGTCCCTTGGCAGAGTTTGTGAGCTCGGTGCCTGAGGCGAAGTCTATACTTATAAACAAAGCAGGGCCAGGACACGGGCTCACCCAGGCAGCTGATTGTCAGCACAGTCTCCAGTTTTGTCTCAGCCAATCCACAGTCTCTTAGCACGCTTCAAGTGATGGAGGTTGTCCTCAGCACCCTTTTTGTTTTTCTATTTTCCTTTTTTTTTTCCCTTTGTGAAAGAAGACAGCCCAGACATATGAGCAAAGGCAAATACAGGAGTTGTGCACCTACGATGCAATAACTCCACACAATCCCTCAGCATAGCAGCTCTGTCCTTCATGAGATCTTGATTTGACAAGGACCTGAGCACCTGCTTAGACTTTTAAATTGCCTTTGCTTTAGGAGAGGATTTGGAATAGGAAAATCCACAAGTCCTTTCCAGACTCAGTTATTATATAGTCATGTGCCTGTGCTAGCCCAGGAGCCAAAGGGACCTTGGCGTGGCTCATTTATGAGGACAGACTTATCAAGGGTGACCCAGCTTCCTATCGGTGATCCCAGGGCAGGTTTGTTGGCGGATTACTTGGTGATTCTGCAGCTGGGCTCTGCTGACCCATAGTCACATCCCAGCGAGGTCTCAAGGACCCTGTGCAGGTTTGTGCCACTGCTGCTAATCTAAGGGGTGGAGTGCTGCTTTCCCTCCTGCACAGCTTGCACAAACCCTTACATAAGCCATGTGCCTGACATTTCTTACAGAAAAATTGCATGAAAAAAGCAAAGTCTTATGTTTCTTTCGTTCTACACACTTTCTTGCCAAGGTGTATTGGATGCTAATGATCTTACACCATCAGCTGAAAAAAAAATAACTGGAGATGAAGGCAAATAATCCCTGATAAATAATTATTTTGCCTTGTTAGTAGCAACAGTCAAGTTTAGCTTTCGGATGATGACAACAGCAGTGGTACACCGTGGCAGTCTGCTAAGCACACAGCTTCGAGGTAGGTTTGTGTCACAGCAGCCAGGTGCATTTTACCCCAGTCTGGCACCAAGTCCTGATGCCACGTGGGTTGGAGGTGCCTTGAGGGGGAAGAGCTGAGCTTGGTGGCACACATGGCTTTGCACAAGAGCACAGAAGGTCCAAGCTGTGGCTAGGGTGTGCCTGGCGTGGGAGTCGCAGCTGCATGGGGAGTGCCGTCCCATGCCAGCCCAGGGACAAGAGCAGCACTGGGGAGATGCTCCAGCCCTTCCTCAGCACCTGGTGGAGAGTTCATGGGAGCTGCCCGAGGAGAGGAACGCACACTGGGAACACCGAGAGCCAGGAGGCAAACACCAGGGTTATCACAGGCACCATCGTGAGACTCAGGCTTGTGGTCTAACGAAGCTGGGTGATCTCAGCAGCACCTAATCACCCAGAGTTGAGGTTAGGTTCTGGAAACGTTTACCAGAGGAGATGCAAGATGCTTTCAACTAAAGGCATGAGGCTGTAGGAAGAGATGGGCTCTGGGTGACCGAAAGGCAAACATCAGAAGGGGATGAAGGAAAGGTGTTAAGAAGGTATTTAAGGAAAGGTTGGATGTGGTGCTTAGTGACATAGTTTAGCAGGTGATATTGGAGGTAGGGGGATGGTTGGACCAGATGATCTCGGAGGTCTTTTCCAACCTCAATGATTCTACAATTAGAGATTGGTAGAAAAGGACATGTCCTTTTCATTCAAGACCTGAAACCCCAATATCAGTCTGACCCCCAAATGTCCTTTTCATTACTGCTAGCTGAACTATGGAGTCTGGTGAGTGAATCCTGAAGGGCACCATGGTGGTCCCCTTGACACAGGCAAGGACACAGGAAGACATAGCTGACTGTCAAAGGGTGGATGGTCAGGTCTCTGGAGTTCTCATATAGCATTCTACCCCATGGTGTTTTTCTGAGAAAGCTGCCCTGAGGAACTTGCAATTTCCCTGAGTGTGGAGAATAACTTTCACTGCATACCAGTGATGAAGACACTGAGCTTTGGCTTAAGGTAGAGCAAAGCAGGCTAAGACTGTAGGAAGCCTTAATTCAGATGCTGGTTAGATGATTTCCACTCATGTTTGGGTTTCTTTCTGCAAGGCTCTTTTCTTAGTGCACAGGGTGGACCTGCTGTGCTTACTGTCTCAGTGTCATTCACACTGTCCCTAGACTTGCTTGGAGGAGAAGCTGGAAATGGAATTCCCACTGAGATCCCTGGGATGAGTTGGCCTACCCTAGTTGAAACTGAGTTCTGGCTAGGTCCTTACCTCTACAGGCACCAACGGAGTGTATGGTTTTTATAAAGAAAAGTGGAAGCAAACACCAAAAGCATGAATAGGGAGCAGCTGAATGAGATAAAATGAGGTTTCCAGATGGTGGCAATGAGCAGAGAACAAACAGCAATGCACCCTGCTCACTGGTAATATCCCACCTTGGCAATCCACGTTGCCTTCCTGGGATCCCCAACAGCGCAGGCACCTGCCCCAATTCCATGGGTGTAACTCCAAGGCTGCATCCTTGGACTTGCATCAACCAGAGCCAAGTTCAGATCCCCATTTCACTTTGAGACCTTGGGTAAGTCATCCAGTCATGCCACAACTTAGTTCCTCTCCTATAAATCTGGCCATACCTCCTCTCCCTCAGCTCTTCACTCTGTAAACTCTTTGCAGCAGACTGTCCTTGCAATGGGTTCACAGAGTATCCAGGTGTATTGGGGTCCTCATTTAGGCTGAGACATTGCTGTAGTTCCTTATTTTGGAGTATTTTTGCCCTCACCAGCACAGAGCGTTCTGGGAAGTGACCCTATTTTGCTAATTTTGCTTGCGCTCCCCCTGTTTTGGCAACGGGAGCTCTCCTGTGTACATATGGGTGTGGGGCAGGTTCCAGAAACAGCAGCCTTCAGCTGTGGGTTCATAAATCTTTCTGCTTCCATACCGATGCAGGGAACCTCACTTCACCTATCCAAGTGCTAATTAAATAAGGGCAGCGAATCATCAGCATGGGCAGGTATTAAACGGCTTGTTTACAAAAGTATATTGTTTGCAGGTCACGATGACACTTGTTTTTTCACTTTCACACAAATTCTAATGACTTTTTTTACTCTTTGTTGGGGGCTCACTGATACTAATGCTGATGGCTTGATTGGCAGTGCTGTCTATGGGGTGTCTCAAGGGATGCCCCATGCCTGCAAACCACGGGCATTTTCAGCCTGCCTGACACAAAGCATTGACATGCAAAGCTTCAGCTTCCTCTCCAGAGACAAAAGACCAAAATGACAAGTCTGTTAAGATATTTTTTCCTCTCTCTTTAACCATCAACTACCCTCCAAGCCAGTGGTGCACTAAATCTTACGTCTCGGGGCTGCTGTAGACTTTGTGAATCCAGTTCCTCTCACTGTGCTCCCCCAGATTGGCATTTTCTTCCTCCAGAGTCTGGGACATGACTCACCGAGGAGTGTCACCCTTGGGGAGTTGCAGAAGAACATTGCATCAGCCCATGCAAAAGTGTAAATGTCAGGATTCCCATGACATTTGGCAGCTGTTCGTAACTTCACAAACACCATGGAGGTGACTTCTGGGAACCTCTAGATTTGCAAGTGTAGCCAGGTCCCATTACTCTAACCCTAAAAGCCTGAGCTAAACTCTGATGCTCAAACCCACCCAAGCTGATGGGAGCTCTGGGATCACCAGGGAAATAGAGAGGAACAGTGCTCAGGAGCATGTTCAGCAACAAAAACTCAAACCTTGTAGCTGGATGCATGGATAAGGCTTGGCACAAGGAAGGGAATAAGGGAGAGCGTGAATAACTTCAAATCTTTTCAAGTGAGCAGAGCTGTAGGAAGGATGATATTAATAGGCAGTCAAAGATGGTGTTCTTTGTGATCCATAACAGAAGGTCCTTTTGTTTTTTTCTTATGACCACTCACAGACATCCTTCCCTGTCCTTTCTTGACCAAGACATCTTTTCTAACAGTTCACCTTGAATTTCTGGAGAGAGCAACCCAGCCTGCAATCTGATCTGGTGCATGTGGCCACACATGGCTGCTCCTGTGCAGAATAAGACAAATGTAGGAAGGGAAACGTTTGAGAATTGTTTGAGCAATTTTTAGTGGCCGTGGTGGATCTGGGGACAGTCTGCCCACATAAGTGGTGAAGTCTCCATCTCTACAGATGTTCAAAACTCAGTTGGACATCTGAGCCTGAAGTGGATTGCGTGATGTCCAAAGGACCTTGCCAACTTATCTTATGACTCTTGGTTTAGGTGGACAGAAACCTTCAGCTCTCTTCCAGCATTGGCCCTGAATCTCTCTCTCCATTTGGCTGATGGTGTCAGCTTGATCTCCATGATTAGAGTAGGGGTTAAAGATTTAATGCAGAAACATCTGACAGAAACATGTGATTTAGGCATCTACAGCGTGGAGGTGAATCTCCCCTTGATGTTTGAGCTCTGCTCCTATTCAGCTGTAACTTCTTGTTTAAAAGCAGGGTGTTTAGGTCAGTTCTCTCTAATATCTGTATTATAACCAAGGCATATGCTATTTTCCATATTTCCTATGGCTAGGAATTCAATGATATATGCATCTCAGTCCCCATTAAACATACTGCATGATCATCTGTACTTTCAGGTGTGTGCAGTGACCACCACTGATAAACTCCATACGTCAAAATCATACTCTTTTTTAGATCTTTTCTAAAGCAAGAGTAACAAACTGTATAGCAGGGAAAGATACAAGTAATAATATTTTACAACTACTCTGTACTTTTGAAGTGACTCCAGTCAAAACAGACTCCAAAGGCTCATGGTTCCAACAGAGGCACTACAAAACAGCTACAAGCCCTTCTGCTTTGCAAACAAGAAAATAGGGGTTCCAAGAGGTAAGGCTAATGCCTCGCTATCACACGGTACCTTGGCAGCTGAGAAGAGGACCCAGATTTCCCTGAGTGCCTTGTGCCTGAGCTGCAAGGCTGCTAGGAGCATGCATTGTCATTTATTGTGTTTGTACACACAGTACAAGCTCTGTTGGACCCTGACCTAGGAAAGAGCCTGCAGCCCTGGTTTTAAAAATAATCATGAAGCAACTTCCCCAGAGGCATTAAGCAGAGCAAGAAGCTTTAGCTGTGCTCTCTTCTGCAGGGGCACATGATCCTCCCTCCACCAACTGGCAGCTTTAGACAGATTCCCCACCACTTGCTAAACATAGCCCAAAACAGAATGCATATGTAACATGTCAAGTGTTAGCTGGGACTAAGCATTCACATTATGCAACCGAGTCACATGCATGCATGCGGCATACATCAAGCAAGCTTCTGCCCTGGTTGCAGCAATAGCCCTACCTCCAGCTGAGCAGTAATTATTGTTACTCTGCAAGATGAAGGAGGTAAAAGGCTTCAGCCACCACTCCCTGCTGTATTCAGAGCTTTTCGGTAACCTCAAGCTGGGAAGGAACAGGTGGCAGCTTCTTATTAACTCCATTCCATATCTACTTCCACACAGGGCCTTCTACCTGATTAGTTTGGTTCCCAGTGAATGGGTGCAGTGAGGGCTGGGATCCCCATCCCACTGTCACAGCCATCCTTGCGGGGAGGTGCTTGGGTGTTCATAGTCCTCAAATCGCTGCCCGCAGTTCCCCTCTCCATGAAGATGAAGTGAGGCAATTTTGGGGAAAGATCCACAATGCACTGGCTTTCTGTAACACAAGGTGTTTGAGTCCTGGACACCTTCAGGGGTGTAACTGCTTACACCAGGGCTGGACCAACTCGTCAGGCAGTTGTCACCTGAGTCAGTTTCTCAGGGAAGATGTATCCAAAACTGACTGATGCGATATGCATCTTCCAGGCATCAGGGCCACTTTAACAATCCTAGACATTCCTTTTTCCCTGAATTTCTGATTTTTCCCTGCATTTCTGAATTTTCCCTTTTGTCAGGGAAAACAATCTGTTTTCTATAAAAGAGGACTTTTTTTTGTTAGGCGTGACAATAAGTAGAGTGGAGTTGGTCCCAGAACCTCTCCTCACTCTGCCCTGGTCACCTACAGCCAACCCCTGGCAGATCAATGTGAGGCACCCGTCAACTACCCTGAACCACAAGCAGCACACCCAGGTCTCTCTCTGCCTTTCTCCTTTCTGTGAGCCATCCCTCAATCTTGTGTGGGATCTAAAGCAAATTCCTGGGAGGTGAGGGAAGATGCATGTCTTGTGTCTGCGTGTGCGAGACAGAGCTGCCTGCCGAGTGCAAACACGGGCCTGAATTTGGGCCTGCTCCGAGCAGGCAGCGGGCTCTGATGCTGGGCAGGATCTCAGTCAGGGCATCCTGCCAGGGTGCTGAGATGCTGAGCTTGTCCAGGTGCACGGAAACTATGGAGTTTGCCCTCCCTTTTCCAGAAAGTTGATGTTCACCTCCAGTGGAGGTACAGCCCTTTTGTCCTTTCCCATGCAAACGCAGCCACCGAGTGCAAAGAAGCAGTCCCGCTAAAGGGCAAAGGAGAGGCTGAAACCCATTTAGCTCCGTGGCAGATCCTTGCCCATCATGCACAGTTCCTGTTAGCCTGCATGTAGCAAGAGGCCACGGCTGTGTGGGACCTGCGAGGAGACACTCTGCTGGGAAACAGCAAAGAAGGAATATTGCATGAAGAGGTGCTGCAGGGCTTGACGTACATTTTAGCAATGGCAACTTGAAAATGCTCCATGGATTCAAATGGATGTTGGAGAGCATTAAGAAATACTTAGAATGTATTTGGCCTCAGATGGAAATTCAGTTGCAACTTGACTGAAGTTTAATCCTGACAGTTAGCTGTGCAGCACAAGGGATCATCTTCTGCTTTCCCCCAGGGGCAATAAAGTTCCTGTCTTTGTTACTGGACGCTGTACTTTGGTACACTAAAGGCAAACTGCACTAAGACAACTGAGTAATCCTCTGAGGTAGGGGAGGTTGATAGTGATGACTAAGATTTAAAATCTGCCTACTTTGTACAAGGATTTCATCACCAAGTTGCTGCCTTTCCCAGCAAGCTTAAAATCCATAAAGGATTGCATGAAATGCTTTGATGAGGCTTAATTCTTAATTGTTTTTGAAGTTATTTATGCATTACCTTACATATAGCTTAAATGAATTGCACAAAGTAGTCGGAATAATTAATTGGAACTGAAATCTGGCTCTTCTTCACTTTCCCATAACTTTTTATAGCTATTTCTCTTTGTGCTAAAATTTCCCTTAATCTAACTCTCTCTCTAAAGATTAATATGCTTTGGGAGAGTGGTGGTAAAATTGAAGACTATCGAGATAAAAATGTTAATGTAAACACATGCAAAAAAAAGGGGGGGGGGGGAAGGGAAGGGAAGAAGCTAATAAGGGGAAGAAATCATAAGGAGAAAAAAAAAAAAAAAAAACTACATTTCTCTAGATATTCCCAATTACAATTCTTGGAAACATAAAAATTAGAAATAGTCTCTTCACACTTGGCTTGTTTTGTGGATTTATAAGTTATCTCTAAGTTTCTTTGTCCTTTTAGAAAGAATTGGCTCAAAGATTTAAAATTGTAGTTGACATCTTTGAAAACAGGATGCTTTGCACCTACCTAGTAGTAATTGCTACAAACATTTCTGGTTTGAGTTTTATCATTTTGTGAGACCTACAAATATAAGTGGGAAGTTTTCAAGGCTTTAGGTATGTGTCCCTATACAAGTGTGCGTGTGTTGCAGGGTCTGACAGAGGTAGAAACCGAAGTCTTTTAACTTACAGCACAGTCTGAGAGCATTTCCCTTCTCAAATGAAATGCAGAAAACCAAAAATTTCCTGAAAAACTAAAACTGGGTGGAAAAGTGCAAAGAAATGGGACTCGTTCACTGTTGCATTTCCCTACACAGCTAAAGTTTCTTTTGTATTCCGCAATTTTAATGTCTTACAAGTTGAAACAAAATTATTTTGCAGTGGAATATGGTCCCCATGCTGGCATAGAATTTTCTTTTCAGCGAAGTAGTAGTTAAGTAGTATTTTTCAGTGTAAAAGCATTAATTTGGGAACCATCCAGCCAGTAGGACTGGTTGTCTGTGTATGGGGGTAGCTATGTTATGCTCGCAGTGTGCAGCCCTAGGGTGTGAGTCCCGCTCAGATGCAAGGTGCATAGCCTGCTTTAGAAAAGTTCCTTCACAGCAATACTCGGTTCTAAGACGTGCTGTGTCCACACATTAATATCACAGAAACTACCCCCGGCTTGGCTAAAACTCAAAACCAAGAGCTAAAACTCCAGGGCCCACGCACAAAGTGACCTGGACTCAAATCCTCAAAGTGTATTTTCCCCATGTTCAGTTTTGCTTTTAAGTGACACGGGATTAGGCAAATACCAACTTGTCATTCCATTTCTCATGGTTTGCAGGTAGCCCGGCTCTGCCAATGCAGAACCTGTGTTTTCAACAATAATCTGGGCTCTTAATTATTTCACGTCATGTGAAAAGTCTTAGAATCAATTTAATCTCATGTACTTTGAGAACAGAAGCGAGAAGATTTGTTAACAGCTTGCTGCAGAACAGGGAGGGGTAGTGGATGGGGAACTTCTTCCATCTGGCCACAAGTGCTAAAATACAAGGTTTGGACGCTAATATGCAGGGCTTAAAGTTAATTTGCAAGCACTGAGAAGTACATCCAAGGACACAGAGAGGTGTAAGGAGAAAGGCTGCGGAGGCTTTCATGAAAGCTGACTTTGTGTTAGGTCAGCTGTCTTCAGGATGACAGGTTTCAGGAGAGGCCAAGGAACAGCCAAAATGTTTATGATTTCCTCTGGCAATCTGCAAGAGCAGTTTATATTACATGCAAATAACAAAGGTTAATGAAATGGAAAAGTTGAGAAATCAAATGCTCAGAAATTAGAAAACGCTGAATTAAGAATGTAAATTTAACCACAAAGCCACATTGTCCTCTTTATTCCTTATGAGACTTTCATATCATATCTTTTAGATGCCCAAGTAACAAAGCTGATGGTTTTTCCAACTACTTAAACCCTTAAGAGATTTTTTACTGTATATCTAGTGAGAAACATAACTAAATGATATTGAAATATGTATTTTTACAATAGATTTATGCCTTTTCTACATGCCAAATTCTACTTCTCTAATGTAGTAACAGTTTATACCTGCTTTGGATGGATGTAAATGGCTATATCACAGAGAAATGGCTCTGCAGTATATCTAGCACAGCATTACTCAAACAGCAGTGATGCAGAAGCTCCTTCAGCTCGCCCATGCATTGCTTCCCCTCACTCCCTCCTGCAGGTCCCAGCTCTCTCACCCTCTCCCTAGTTCATCTACACACCCTGTTGCTGCTGTTGGGTTGGTTTTCAGTGAATCACTCACAGCCATCTGATGGCCAGAGCTTACTCGAAGGAGGTGGCCAGGTCATATGGCCAGGTGTAAGCAGAGGGCACAGCTGCCCTTTTTGGCAGCTCCTCAGCCAACTGCAAAATTTCCCCTTTTGTTTCTTCGGGTTGCAGTGAAACCTGGAGGCACCAACCAAGGCCACTGCCCCATCTTGCTATGTATGTGGAAACGGGAGTTCAGAAAGTGTCACAGACTAACTCAAGGTTGTGTTGGAGCTGAGGAGCACAGGGAGGATCTCCTGACTCTGTCCTGCACTGTACGAGGAAAACCAGCAGTCGCCAAGCTTTTATACAGTCCTGAAACTGGAAATGGATCCACCCAATGCAAGTCACTTCCAGACAGCATAGGAGGGGATTCAGCTCTCTTGCAGAAGGTACTAGGAAAAGTATGGGAGCAGGCTGCTGGGGAAGGGGGCAGAAAGGAGGCTGGGTGTGTTGTCCTAGGGAAGGGACTGAAACCACTCAGTGGGCCATCAAGCATTGTCATAGAATCATAGAATATCCTGAGTTGGAAGGGACCCTTAAGGATCATCAAGTCCAACTCTTGATGCAAGTAGACTGCTTTGGAGTGCCCACCAACCCCTGGCTGTGTCCCGGCAGCAAGCCACACCGTGTCTTGAGCTGGGGCCAAGGCAGAGCAGCTCCGTGGCCCTGGGGCCACCCTGGGCTTTGGTGCTTCTGCAGGCGCATGCAGAGCAGTGGCTCCCATGGCTTCCAGAACACGGATCAGCATTGGTGCTGAGCTGCTTCAGAAGCGTTAAAGCAGGTCAGGGTACAGGCTGGGCCTGCGTTAATTCTGCTCCTGCTAACCCCAGATCTGGAAGAACCAGGAACTGCAGTTCACAGACACAGGAGCCTCCTGGAGCAGGGCCAGCTGAAGGCTGGAGGATGTCTGCCTCAGCCCAGAGGTGATAAAACCAGCTGAGAGCCTTTGCAAGAGCACGGTGGCCTCAACCACGTATGATCAGGGTAGGTCTAGGCCTGAGCTTGTCAGGCCATGCTGCAAGGAGCAAAGTCAGATGTCACAGGCTCCATTTCATGGAATTGGCCTCCCTGGAGGGTCTCCTGTCTCCCCATTCAAGAGGACATCTTTCTGCAAGGCACATCACGTCCAGCACATCCCAGCAAGATTTAGCTGCTGATGGGGTGTTTCTATTGCTTCATTTTGTTTTGTTAATTAAAACATGGAGTACTGAAAAAAAATGCAAGACATCTATTTTATTTTATTTTGCTGTGCTTTCTCATGGAGCAACCTCCAGGGAAATAAAGGAGATTACAAAAAAAGAGGAACAATATCCATGCAGAGGCTGTGGGTTCTTGCAAATTAAGTTGTAAGGAGGAGAAGGGAAAGAACAAAAGGATGAGGCTCCTGATAAGCAACTGCTGTAATCATGCATGCCAAAAATGCACATTGGGGTGTTTTCTGTAGGAGCCCCTTTGTGGAGAAGGAAGGCAGAGGGAGGAGGTGTTTGGAAGGCACTGCTCACTCTGTGTTTTTTGCAGAAGGGTCCTATCCTTCCCCAGGTCTCAGGTACACAGCCGTGGCCTCCATCACTCCCTTGCAACGCCCCACCGAGAAGAAATAGTTTAATGCCTCACATTTCAGCGGTGCACTCTGTTCTCACCTCTGTATCCCATGCATGAGGCTCTGTATGCCCATCGCACAGTTGCAGGAGTGGATTCCTTAAATCCCAGTGGCTGCTGCAGCTCCCCCAGGAGGAGCCCCCCAAGCTCTGGGCAGCCTGTGCCAGGGCTCCGGCACCCGCCCGGCCCAGCAGTGCTGCCTGAGGGGCAGGGGGAGCCGCCGGGGCTCCGGGCTGGGCCCGCGGCCTCTGGGCCTGGCCCTGGGCACCACTGAGCAGAGCCTGGCTCCGGCCTCTCCGCACCTCCCTGCGGGGCTTGGCGGACACGGACGGGATCCCCCTGCCCTCCTCGTCCCCAGGCCGAGCAGCCCCAGCTCTCTCAGCCTCTCCTCACAGGACAGATGATCCAATCCCCACCCCAGAAGCTCTACATTCCCCCACAAAAATATTAATAATGAATTTATTATCACCTAGTTTCCTACAGAATATGAAGTAAGCCTACATGACCACACAGTCTGTTATCTCCCCCACCAAATACTGAACCAGCAGATCAAATGCAACCAGCTTCAAAAGTGAGGAGAGAGGTGTTAAAGCTATGCAGCCTGCACAGGTGTCATGAAAATGGGGAGAGAAGCAGGCCCTCGTGGTGCTGCACTGTGGGAAATGCTTCAGCCCTACAGAGAATCCAAGAATAAGGACACATGTCCTTAAAGAATTAGCCTGTTCTCATTTGGCGTTTCTCTGCTAGCTGTTTGAATACAGTCCTTGCATGAGGAATAACTCTCACAGCTTTGCAGAGTGAGTCCTCCTTCCCCTTAGCATTAGAAGATTTTTTTCCCCGGTGCTTCCCCAGCATCCCCTAGAAAACAATGGGTAAAACCATGTGGTTTTTGAGGCTCAATCTTTCTGCTGCAAGTCCTAGCAGGACAGCCTGATGTGCAGGCAGGGAGCATCTCTCCACTAGGAGGAACTGAATCCTTCAGATCACCTTGTGCTAATTCCTGTGTCCTCAAATGACATGGGCTTTAGACCTGTAATCTTCATGGGCTTGGCTGGAGCCCACACTCCTTGAGAAACAGGGCAACCAGCAGTCCTGGTCCCAAAAGCTGTGTGCTCACAGGGCCAGCACAGACCTGCCGCAGCTCACACTCCCATCCCCACATCCAGGCTCCATGCAAACATCTGAGACCCAGGAGTGGGTGATCCCTCCTCCACAACCCGTTATTATAACAACTTTCCTCCATGTCCAATGCTCACCTCTTCCTTACCATTCACCTTACTCTTTCCCTTTAGGAGCTGGATTCAATGATCCTTGTGGGTCCCTTCCAACTCAGGATATTCTGTGATTTGAGATAGTCTATGAGTCCTCTCTGTAAAGCACCATCCTGTACAGTAGAGAGAAGAGAAACCAAGACAGCAATCCCCAACATGACCACCCATCAGGAGTCAACAGAAAGGCTAGGAGCAAATTTACAAAGTCCCCTGTTTTGAAACAAATCTAATATTTAACCTACTATTAAAAAACAAACAATCAAAAATATATCGGAGGAAGAGGCTTAAAACTAGATTTGCCAAATCCAACTCAGTTGGGGGGGGGGTGTTAGACATAGGTTTTTTGTTTGTTTGTTTGTTTGTTTGTTTGTTTTTTCTCACTGTGAACTTGTCTTAGAGTAACCAAGAAAGCATTGAGCAAAATCCACAGTTGCTTTAGGAAAAGGAAAATAAAAGAAAAGCAGTAGTTTGGGATATTTTCTGATTCCAATGTGCAAACTTCTGAGAAAAATCTCTCCCTCATTCTTTCCCTAATGAGGAATCCTACAGCTTAGAAAAGAAAAACATTTGGTCAAATCTTGGTTTAAAGAACAAAAAAAAAAAAAAAAAGAAAGAAAGAAAGAAAAAAAAGAAAAAAACACATAAAAGTGTCCTTATCAATGAACTACTAACAAGCAGAAAATGAGCAGAATGAGCCTTTCTCACCAAGTCTAACGAACACCTCAGATTGTAGAGTTGGTTCCACATTCAGTTGTCTGAAGAAAATAAGACTGAGGAAAGAAAAGATTAGTGTCAGGCTAGAAGTATTAGATGATTAGCATTGTTTTAGGAAGCAATCTGAGATGTCATCTGGAGATATGCTACCGATCCATCTGGGGGGAAAAGGAAAGAAGACAGAGGAGAGGGAGGGGAAAAAAAAAACAACCCAACAACCCTGTTTTGTTTCTCATTACTGCTCTAATTCTGGTGTAATTGAAAACGGACTGAATGTGTTTAGGAACATGTAGGACATCTGTTTCTCATTGGAAGAGCTCCGCTTTTTCGAGTGGCGCCTTCCATCTTCATCACAGTCCAAAGATTCCCACATCACGACTTGTCCTCTTTCTTTCTCTCTCTCTTTTTTTTTTTTTCTTTCCAGAAAATGGGAGGTTGAACTTTCGACTCCATGTAAAACAGTTGGAGAGAAACCATGATAAGTCCCTGGGGACCCATTGAGCCTTTCTTCCCATTATCCTACTTGATTCTTTGCAGCTTCTCAGTTCTTTAAATACAGCCTTGAGCTATTTAATGCTGGTGGCATGAAGAAAAAGGGGAAGGGACAAGAGGAGGGGGAAGAAAAGAAAAAAAATGGAAGAACAATTTGTAAGGTCAGACATCAAAACAGAGAAACAAAGACAACAACACTGAAAGCTGTCCTTAAGCTGGGCCAGGACATTGTGCTTTGCCAAAGGGGATAGATCTGCACAAGCCCTGGTTCATGCAGTTCTGGCTCTCCTATGTGTGGAGGAAGGAGTGTAAGATCCAAGAAGATTTGCTTGTGGGTTAAACCAAAGGGCAATATCCTAATTCTCCTCCTGGACCCACACACTAAGTCTCCAGTGTTCATTTTGGTTTGGATGACTGCAGAACTGTCTCTCATAGGAAATTCTGGAGGCCCCATTGCTTAGACAGAGATTACAAGTTGAGGAGACAATAAAGAGCTTGTGGGAAAAATCACTACCTTGGCAGGGAAATGGGCTTCACGGTCTGATAACTCATAATACTCCACCATTTGGAGAAGGTCTGCTTGTAGTGAGAGGGACCAGAGCATGACCGCAAGCTAGCAATGGGCCTTGATTTCATGAACAGCTCCATTCTGCTTTAATAACACTTTCCATCAACACGGTTAATTCACGACCATCAGCCCATGAGACAATGACTGCTCTTCCCCATCTACGCCAGCCTCAGAACCCTCGCCTCCAGTCAACAAAGGGGAAAGAGGATGTCTTTGGCTGTGGTGCATGAAGAAACACAACCACAGTGAGATGTAGGAAGGACCTTGGGAACGCCAGGCAGAAACACCACTGAGGAGAGCCCTCCTTATGGCCCTAGGTCATGAGTAACTCTGGGCCTGCAGGAGAACTTTGTAAACGAATACAACAACCAATGTGGTCTCTGCCTGGCCAGTGCTCACCATGAAACCAGCAGGTCTGATTCTCTTGGGCTGCCACACTATGCCCTTCTGAGAGAGCAAATGAGCCTCGGCATGGTCATTAATTATATTTTCTCCTATTACAAAGTCTGCTCAGGTGGCCAAAGTGAAAAAGTTCCTCTTTGGAAAACAAAGGCAGACTTCACTTTTGGTTTTAGTTGGACTCAGGATTTAGTCTTTATAGCCAAGTAGCTATGACTGGAATATGTTCTGCCTGAGGTGTCTGAAGCAGAATTTGTAAGAAATCAAATGCTAATGAAATTACGGCACAAAAGGAATGATCTCTTCCTGAAAAGGACATGCAGAAAGCCATCAAGCTGCATCAGAAAATGCTGATGAAGGCATCTTACTGTCAATTAATGCCATTTCATTGACTCTAGTGTATTGTTGGAATTTTTAATAGGAAACCTTAAGAGAGGTGATTTTTTTTCCTCTTTATTTTTTGACTGGAAAGTATTAAATGATTTCATTTTGATAACATTTCAGTCGCCCCATCTCAAATTTATTATCCACAACATTTTGGCATATGTTAATATGCTCTACTTACAGATATGTTTCACAGTTTTGCAAGCTGGATATTAAAATTCTCTTTTGATTTTATAAAAACAGCTGTACTGACTTCTTGAAGCAAAATGTTTCTGTATCATCAAAACTGTACATTTTTATTATTTTGATTTTTTTTTAAATCTGTCTGGACAGAAGACTTTGGTTTATTATTTTCTCCATTTAGTTTGAATAATGTTTGAAATTTCAGAATTTTCCCAGGAATAAGGACATCAGAACATTTTTTCTCAATCAGCTTTAGAAAGCTGATTCTGTCACTGACTTATATATATATACATATAAACAGTATATATTTTTATAACAGTATATATAAATACAGTTACACTATACACTTTCAGAGGAAGTTCAGATGGAATTAGTCCACAAGGGGAATGAGTTCCCTGGCCAGAAAAAAGTATTGAGTGCTCTGAAAAAGATCAGGTCATGCTTTAAAAATAATAATAATAATAATAAAAAATAAAATAAAATAAAAGAGGTTCTTTGAGTCTTGGTCATTTAATCATCAGCTACTACTCCCAGACAGTCAAAATCTCTCACTTTTTAGTCTGGACTTTTAGCTGTAGGTAGAACATGTATATCTCTTAGGAGGGTCCCAGTTCAATGCACATTATCCTGCAACATGATGGCCCTTACACTCTCAACCATTCAATAAAAAGTTAAACCCCCCAAAAGCTTCTGAATTCATTAATTGCTCTGTTGGACAAGGCGGTCAACCATTACACATACGATAATGCTCATATAGATTAGTATTTCAAGTGAAAAATATAGACAGGCATGACAGAGCTACACAAAAAAGAGACATCAAATATAGGAAAAGTTCTACTTAAAGAAGCTGGGAACAGGCCAAAAAAGAAAATAAAGACATTCATACATGGAAAAGTATTCATTACTAGGAATCTTTCCAGAGTAGGTGGAAAAGGAGCTTTAACCACTTCCTTAGTACAGGGCATCAAACTTCTATTGTATGCAAAAATAGATGTTATTATTTATCACTGATATTAGAGCCAAGGAAGCCTGGGGTGGGACAGACTAAAAAAGTTCAAGGGAATCTCTACATTAAAAGCCTTCAACTATAAGTTCATGAGATAGGTGAGCACAACACCAAGATTAAACAGCATATTTTAACTTGTTTGCCAAAATATGATCATGGTGGCAAAACCAAACCAAAACAAAACAAAAAATAGATTCAAAAAGGAAAAAAAGAAAAAAGAAAAAAGATCCTAAGGATCCTTCATGTGGATAACATTAAATGTATTACCAGCTGAAGATGAATTTTAGAAAGTAAGCTGAAGTGTGCCTGTTGCCTGTTTGCTGGTCCCACCACCATGGTTCTCATCTTCTGCAGGTCTAGGTATTACCTATGCATGGCATGAGGAAAATTCCTTCCTGAGGCCATCCCAAAGGTAGCTTAACAAGTGGTGGGGTACCGTGAAAGGAACCATCTTCTCAATGCCATTCTAATTTGTAAGCTGAGCTCATCCTAGCATTGCTCTGTTAGGTATCGGTTCTGCTGCAAAAGAAAATGCAGTCAGATTTCTAAGTTAAGTGGTAGTTAGTTAAATTGTAGCCAAAGCTCAGTTCATCACCTCTTAATATGATACCCATCCCACTTTACATTTTTCCTCTGATTTAGGTATACATTTGCATTATTCTGCCTCCCATTAGCATCACATTATTAAAGTTTGTGAAGAAAAATAGCTTGGCTTAACTTGGCTTAGCTTGGCTTGGCTTGTTTCCTTTTCTCTTGGAAAATGTTTATTTCTGTACAAATTTCTGACTGAATTTTTGGAAGAAACCTGAAAGTGATGGATGAGCAATTTCCTAAAGGTAATTTTATATTGTAAGACCCATGAATGCTAATCACAAGCAAACCCAAATCATGAGGCACTCAGAAGAAAGAGGATGTAACCAGGGCTGGTAATAGACGCCGTGTGGAGGTGGAAGTTGCACAGAAGTCCCACCTCTCTTCCTGACATGGCTTAAAAGCTACTCAGAAATGTGCTGTTGGGTAGATAGCTTTGCAGGATGCAGCCTCTGCTCTCCCCCCATCCATGTGCCCTTTTAGGTCTTCTCATTGCTATTGCTGTGGCCCCTGGCATCCAAACATGAATAAGATGTCCCAGCTTCTCTAGATTTAACTCAACACCCAGACCATAGGCTTCGAAGTGCAGTTACCCTTCTCATTGCCACAAAAAAACTTTTCCAAGCAGAGCCGGGGGTGCTACAAGTGGTGGCCCTGGGTATTTCAGGGGCAAACAGTACTTGACACAGCACCCATCTGCTTTCTGTCATGACTTAAAATGGCTTTACATGCTCCTGAAGTAAAGAAGCCATTGCTTATTTATATCTCAGACTAGTGATATAATACCAGTTCTTCCAGTCTTTCTCAACAGAGCTGCTTGAATAAATACGGTGTAACAGAAGACTTGTCCAGACACCAGCAAGGACCAGAAAGAAGGATGGGCCATGATGCAGCAGGACTCACTGGGGAGATGCATATACTTTTCCACAGGGCAAGGCGAGAGACTGCAAGCCGTGATTTTCTTCTCTGCATTTTTCCCCAGAGCAGAGCAATAATTTCAGGGATGTTCCTTTTAGCACTGGACATCTTCAGTGGTGGAGATTGTCTTTATCCATCATTTTACAGTGCAAGAAAAGGTACTGATGAAGAAGCAAGAAGAGACTGATGCTCACACATTCCCCCTTTTCCCAGGAACTTCTACTGTTTTCGCTTGGAACCAGAACAAAACCAACTACTTTTGAAACTGCCTAGATGAGGGAATTTTCACTCCAAAAACATAGTTCAAGAAATTCTTTGGTTATTTTATGGGGGTTTAATAGTATTTTATTATATTTATATTATCTCTTCCTATGTTATGACAGGTACTCCTGGCATGCCATGATGACCTAAAATTGTTTAAATATTCTATTTTTATTTTCTTTTCAAAATCATTATGAGCAGCTGCTACTTAGCAGTGAGAGAAATACCTTATCTTCCCTTCCAGATCAAAGTATCTCCTGTTTGTATTGTAATTAAGGTGTTTCATTACTTATTAATTACAACACAAACAGGAGACACTTTGATCTAGAAAGAAAGATAAGATATTTCAGCTAGCACTAAATAGCATTTGCCCTAAAAGATTTGAAAAGGCAAACAATAGAAAATAAGAGAATATTTCCACGACTGTATTATGACATGCTGATAGTCACATTGCCTAATGAATCCTTTACCACTGACACACCATGGAAAATTTGTAAAAATTATCACCCCAGAACAAAGATAACAAAAGTAAAAAAAAGAATCTCCAGAAATCTAAGAGAGTTCTGAAATATTTTCCTTCTTTTTCCCCCTAAAATTCGTTTTCTTCCACTGATGTTCTTTCTGTGGGATTTTTCGCTGAAATCTCAATGCTTCCATGAAAAAAGGCCCTGAAGGTGGGGGGTAGTGGGGGGGACTCTGCTGTGTCCAAAAAATACTGTTCTCGGTTCAGAATGATTTTGGCAGATGTTTTCCAACCACCTCTCACAGCCAGGCCCAGGGCTGGCTGCCCGTAACGCAGTGCAGTCAGGGGCTTTTGCGGTAAGTCAGCTGTCTCCAGGACAGATTCCTCCTGCTTCAACCTCCTTGTCATCTCTTGTCCTGCAGACCCTGCTCAAAAATCATCACAGCAGTGCAAAAGGCACGTTTATTTAATGGCACGTAGAAGGATGAAATATTAAGGGCCTTTTTTGCTTCTGCATTGACCACAAATAAATAAATAAATAAATAAAATGAGGTTAACTTAGTCCAGATGCTTAAAACAATTAAAACAACAAAGGCTGGAGCAGAGGCCAAAGACTCTACAGACTACAGACTGTTTAGATAAGTCAGATGCACAGGGTGGGCAGGCCCTGATTGCATTCACCCTGGAGTACTCAAGAGCCAAGCCAGGCAATCTCTGACCCATTAGTGATTATCTGGGACAACTCATACGCTTAATACAAAGTGTGCTCGCATCTGTGTTTACTGGGCAGAGCTTCTTAAATATATCTTTAATCTTCCAGCCTACAGGTTCTTAATGTGCCCATCACCTTGGAATTTAGGCACCGATCAATCAATTTCTTCTGCCCTTGCCAGGAGCACCCAGGCTCATAGGACGTTTGGGGACCGCCCAGATGTCTAAGGATGCAAAGTCCTGCTTCACAAGTCTTTGATTTCTAGCCTGGGAGGACAGGGAATTAAAACAGTACAGCGTTGTAGTTTTGTGTTTAATTCCTGCCTTCTCTACACTGGGGTCCTGAACACTCCAGCTGGCATGCACCAGAGAGCAGCAGGGGATGTGTGTGCATGAGCACAAGGGAACTCAAGAAATTGTGGGAAAGGTAAGCATAAAGTCTGCCTTTAAAAGACAGAGGGAAGGGCCAGAGGAAAAAAAGTCCAAGGGATTGTATAGTTGTCACCTTAACTTTAATGTCAACAGAGATTCTCAAATAGCTGATTGAACATGCCTTGTTCAACCCTGGAGGATAAGGAAGTGATAAGAAATGAATTTCCTAAGAACAGGTCATGTCAAACCAGTGTAATTTCCAAATCTGGCAAGGTTACCCGTCTTGTGGATAAAGCGGAAGCAGTAGAAGCAATATCCTGACTTTAGTGAGTCTTGTGGATCCCTCCCAGGCAGTGGTTTCACAAGACACTAAAGGAAATTGTTATCTAAATGGCATTTCCACAGAGCGCAGCACATCACATTGAAGGACCACACTCAGTGAATCGCTATCCACGGCTCAGGGTACAATTCCGACTGCAGAGCGCCACACCTGTGTTTGGGTGCCTGCACGTGGGTGTCTGCCTGTGCACTGCTCAGGGTGGGACTGCTCGGCAGGGCCTAAAGAGCAACACAGTAGTGTCTAGGGCAAAGCAAGAAGGGTGCCGAGCAGCTCCTCATTAAACAAATTGACTTGGGATGCCTTCAGCTGCACACACATCCACGTGGTGCTATTCCAGGCATTGGGGGATATTCCACCTGGCCTCTGCGTGCTGCTCCAATGGGCACAGGTCTCCTCAGGTCCTGTGCCAGACCCACACGGATGTCTCACGTCCATTTCAGCATCTCAGCTAGCACTGCACACCCCTGTACAGATTGCCAAGGGAGCTTTAGATGCTCATTTATTCAAAAGGAAACACACACCCAGATTATCTGAAGAAACCCATCCACAGACTCTTAACTTTAGATATTTTAATTTCCACATTGCTCCCATTTCTAGAGTGGGGTTCAGTAGTCCAGACATAAATGTCTGGTGTCACTTCATGCACCATAGTGTGCCTGAGAAATCCACATGGGACCGGTGGATACACTACTTACAGGAGACACCTTTTCTGGAAAAGCAGATGAAGAAGGCAGGATAAAACATGATGCCTAATATGATGCTGGACATCTCTGTGGGCAAGCAAATTGCTGGCAAGGTGGGAGAACAGCCCAAGTGAATTGGAGTGGGGGATTGGTATACACCTCTGGTATTCAATAGTGATAAATGCTGTACTAGATGTTTATAGACCATGCAGCACTTTCAGATGGCTGTAGCATGAGCAGTTTTGCACACAAGGAGGCCCATTCATCTCTCACTCTGAAACATCTGATTGATTCAAATGTTTTCTTTCCTTACGCTCAGTTCTAGACGCAATTTAGGCTCATTAAAGCAACCAGTTGGCTCCTGTAGCTCCTATCTAGCTGGGACCTGTGTCACAGGTATTTAAGTTCTCTTCCAAAAATACCCTGGTATCTCATCTTCCTTTTGAACTGTCACCTACTAAAAGTTCACTCTACCGCATTTTCTTTGAGGGCCTGGTGTCCTCCCCACCGGGAGCACGTTTCATCCAATGGAGACACACTTCCAGGTTCATTGCCTCAGCGCTGTTTGTGCAACCACTTGGCAGAGTTTAGGATCATTTGTAATTTTTTATCTCACTGTTTTGATACGGAGAGTAGCTCAAAGGCACTGTTTATTAAATTTCTCCACCCTTGGCGTTACCTTCAACGTGTCCTTTGCTGCATCCCCAAGCAAGTGGAAATCACTGTAACAACCCTGTGCCTCTGGACTTCTGTCTGACAGTATTCTGGTTCCAGAGATGGGGTGAAACCCAGATCTGGGAGAATATGAAAACTGACATTCTCCTAGGCATTGAGCAAGGGTTCGCCTTGCCTTGACAAGGGATTTGTACTGCATCCAGATTCTCCATGGAGTGGAATATTGCTTTTACTCTCACATTTTTCTCTTGTCTGTTGTACCTTTTGTTGCATGATGCCAAACTGGAGGCTACAAGAAGAGCAATAAGAGGAAATGTGCATCAATATTCTCACCTCTGGCATGAGGACTTTTGTTAGTGCTCCCTCTCATTTTTCTGAAACCTCAGCACAAAGCAAGACCAGGAGCTGGAAGCAGCCCCCACAGAGGGAGATTCCTTGCAAATGATTCCTTTGATTTTGGCCCTGTAATTTAGCCTCTCCTTGCCTCCATTTCCGATCTGTTGATGGGGCTGATTGAATCCGAGTCATAAGGAACGTGCATGAAAAGGTGAGCAGATCCAATAGCAGTAGCCAAGGGCTCAGTGTAAGAGTGGAAAAATTTTCTCCGTGCAGTTTTGTGGTACTCACCTCTGGGAAGTAGTCATTAAACACACAGCTCTTTGATTTTGCAAGGATTTAATTTTTTATTTTATTTTATTTTTTTAATGTCATGTAATAGCCACTGTACAGTGTTCCTCTTTGCTTTGTGACCAGGTGAATGGGAGCAGCAAAGCTGAGGTGCCCCTGGAAGTGTATTGCAAAGTGCAGAGCTGGAGCTGGATTTGGAAGTGGAAAGCTTTCAACCCCTTAGAAACAGGCAGTCACAAATTGTGAACTTTCACTTCTACCCCTTCTTTCCCTCAACCTTTCCCCCCACACACATCATCACCTCCCAACCCCACACAGAAATTTCCATGCTTTGCTTTCTCGGCACATGAACTTGCAGCAAGTGTGCGATGCAGATCGGGTTGTAGGATTGCAATTGGTGCTGAGATTTATCTGTGCTTCTTAATGGCCTTTTCTACTTTCCTTTAAAGACGCAGTTCCTGACACAAAAGGATTTTTGAGAATATTTCTGCTGTGGGTTTTTTTTTTTTTCACTACTTTTACAGTGAGCAGGACCAAAATGTGTCCTTGTCTGCTCAGATGCATCAGAAAATAGAACCCAAAATGGGGAAGTGAAGAGGAAGCAGGAAATAAGATACACTTTTTATTATTATTATTTATTTATTTATTTAGCATCCGGCAGTTCTCTAACAGTCTCTGCTGGCCCTAATACCTAAAAAATCATTCATTTGCCAGTCCTCCTTGTCTGAATCAGCAGAAGCAGGGTTAAAAAAAAAAAAAAAAAAGGATAGGACTCATGCACACTGACTTGGCACAGACTTCCAAGGGCCTTGAGGCTAAAACAAAACAAACCAAAAAAATGAGAAAAACAAGTTTTGTTTCCAAATAAACAAGTTTCCTCTCCCCTCAGGTATGGGGCTCACTCAATTAAATTACGCTCATCTGCCAAGGCCTGTGCACCATGTGGATTTGGTTACTGTCTCTGCAAGAATGTGCGCGATGCTCCAGGCCCCGCAGAAGGCTCGGGCTGACCCCACCCCTCCCCTCCAATGCCCTTCTCCATGCGATCTGCATTTTCTACTTGGCTGCTAGGGTTTTTTGTTGTTTGTTGTTGTTCTGTTGTTGTTGTTTTCCGTATGCCCAGCCCAGCCCGGCTTGAGCCCTGCGTCTGGATCTGGGTTTGATTTTAATTGCTTGCAGTTAGATTCGACGTGTCTGTGTTCGCACAAAGGCGCTCGCTTGGCAGAGAGCAGGGGAAGGTGGGGGTGCTGTGAAATAGCAGCTCTTGCTCATGGGATCTTTATCGAGCAGTGTTCTGACCAGGTTACACCATGGATGGTGAACAAACCCCCCTCTGCCACGAGCAAGCTGGCTGCAGTCTTCCTGCTTTGTGTCCCCTTCTGATCCATTGTGCAAGGTTGCTGCACTCGTTACTTTTTATTTTGATCCAAAATCACCTTTATTTTAATAACGGCTACCATCTACTTCTATAGTCCTCCCCACAGATGCATTTCTGAGACCAGACAGCAAAAAACAGGGCCAATATCTCTCCTGTTGAAGTCCCTCTAACATAAGACTATCAGAACTAACTTCTGTGGGCCTGGTGACTTTTAGCGCCCGAGATCCTCAGTGAATTGGAAATGCATTTGTACTTTCCACCGAAGGAATAAATACACCTGACATATTGGGTCTTGATTAAACCAGCTGTGTGCATCACCAGGTGAGCCTCAGATGTCACTTACTGCACAGACATGCAGATTTCCAGGGGCTGAAGCAGATGATAGGAGGTTCATGAGTCTTACCCTTGAATAGGAGTGTTAATTTTCACAGCCAGCACAGGAGACACTGGTGTTCACTTGCTGCCAACCAACCCTTTGTAACTGTGATTTCTCCCACTTTCTTTGCCCCATGATGATGGGGCAGGTCATCTTCATCAGGCTGGTGTTCAGCATCTCTGAAGTCTTGGAGTATCATCTCCTGAGCTCTTACCTCTGACACACTTTTGAAAGTTTCCTGCTAATTTTTCTTAATAAAATGACCATCCCACATCCCCCCACCCCAACTTCTTCCAGATTGGCCGGTTTTACTTCTACTGGGCAAAGGGAGAGGAATCTTGAAGACAGATTGAAGCTATCTACAAATGTCATAAAAAGCAATGGTTAGGTGGAAAAGACAGACATAAATCAGTGCACCCTCAAAGGGAAAGGTCAGCCCATTTGCAAGCCTCAGAGTTATCAACCCACCGGTCAGTCAGCACGTACTGGCCAGCTAATCAGCACGCAGCGAGCACGGGCCCATCCTCAAAGCACATCGCCTTTCCTTCAGGCGTAAAATGAGGCAACAGAGGAAGGAAATGAAAAATAGTCAAAGGCAGAGCTTCAGTGTGGTTTTGCCTGAATACCAGTTAGGATCCTTGGGACAGGGTCAGCCCTGAGTCCCTTTTGCCATGTTTTGACATCGCTGATATTTAATCAGTTTGTCCCCAAACCAGAGATCCATGAAGCTCCCAAAAAGGCAAAGGCAGTTGGTTTCAGCAGCAGGGAGCTTGGTGGTGCCCGTGATGTTGTGCTGAGCAGGTCCTATATCTGCAGCCCCTCTCCCAGCACTTCTCCCATTCCCCGCTCTGCTGAGTGTCTTCACCCATCCAGCTGGGTCGGAGGTCTGAGGAGCATCAAAGGACTTCAGGGCTCAAATTCAATGCCTATGGCCTCAGAAAAAAGAGAGCACCAGGCCACACAAAGGAAGAACTCCAAGCTCTGGAAATACCTGCAAAACTTCACCGTCTCTGCCATGTGCCTGCAGTCAAGCAGGATGAACCATTGCCTCAGTCCATTTTGCATTTGGGAAAGAAACCTTGCACATTTGACCTTTCCTCTGTTTTCATTCTCTCCTTGCTAGGGAAACCCCTGTTGACAATAATAATATTTTTTTGCAGGTGAAGGGTAGGTAATAGCTGAGTAAGGACCTTTAGGCTGGGTTCAGGATGAGTAAGTGGAAAATCCCTGAATTTGAGCCTGGCTGTGTGAATTGTTCATTTCTCATTAGAGGAGCTCCTGCCAACTCAATTTTCCTGGCTGCATAATGGGGCAGCTCCCAAAAGTAAGATAATTAGCAATGGAAAGGTGCTCTGGCTTTTGTGATTGCTGCGGATGATTCAAAACGTTTTTACTGATCTTAACTATCTTAATTGACGCAAGCTGCCCACCTCACAGGTCAGTCTGGTGTGTCCATGTGGAAGCTGAGGCTGAGATATGAAACAACACGTCCTCCCCTGGAAGGCACTGGCTCCAGGCTGGCAGCTCGGATGCCTCCACTTTGCCGAAGCTCTCTCCTGCAGTGTGGTCACACCGGGTCTGAAGGATTCAGATCAGGCTGGGAAACAGGATATTTTCATCTGCTGTGTGACCCAGTAAAATTTTGCTGCTCTGATCGAACTAGAATATCTTTGGGGCAACAGTAGCGCCTTTCTGTTTCCTCTATCATGGAGGAGTCCCCATCCAGCTTAGTACTATTAACAAATAGTTAACAAATGAAAAGTAATAAATGGGCCTCGATACTGAGGAGACAAGCCTTCTGTTTTTCAGTGGTGTTTGAAGAAGTGGGAAGGGAATTCAGTGCTGATAGGGACCGAGACACATGTCAAGGCAGAGAAGGCAGTCTTGCTGTGAAGTAAGAGGCATCCCAAAGCCATGATAGGCCAAGAAGATAACAAGTAACATGGAGAAAGGGGTGGAAAACAAGGCGAGTTCAAGGCCCCAGCTTGGGAAGGAAGACATGGAGGTGGAGGAGGTGTGGGATTGTGTTGAAAGGGGCGTGGAGGCACAGGGTGCGGTAGGCAAAGTGATGCCAGAGGCCTCAAGGAGTTTGGCAATCTGTGGGTAAGAAAGGGCAGGACAAATTGTGGCAGGGTCACGGACAGCATCTGTCCCCTGCGGAGCGCTCCGAGGCAGTACAGTTTGGGAGAGCGAAGGAGCAGCCATGTGGAGAGCTGCAATATCACACCCATTGCCCATGCCGTGCTGCAAGGAATCAGCCAGGGGAATGCAAACGAGAAAGTGGGGCTGAGAGTCTGAACCAAAAAAGCAAAGATTATCGATAAATCTTGAAGGATCGTTTTCCTAAAGCTGGGCCACTCTGTTTCTCTCAGGTAATAGTTTGTTTGCTGGAAAATTAAATTAAAATATATATATTATTTAAGCAGCTTTGGGTAACCAATTAAAATAATAATAATAATAAATAAATAAAGTCAGAGAAATAAAACAAAGACAAAATGGAACAGTTTAACTTGCCCATCTGAATTTTTTTCTCCTTATGAAATTAAATTATGGGAACATGTTTACAGATAAAAACCACAGTAATTCATCATGGTCAGAGGATACAATCATTCATCCTGAAAGAGAATTCTAGCAGCTTGCTTGCTTGAGAAACTTCATTTTTCTCTTGAGTTTGGTTAAGAACAATTCTTTGTTAGTTTAGCTCCCAAAACAACAACTCACCTATTTATGTGCACAGTCCCACTATGGTGGCCTTAACTTAAGCCTTAGTTTTCATTTGGGAGCTGAAGAAATTTCATCTTTCATCTTGTCTAATTGATGGTTATTATGGGCTATCTTAAATGACCTCCCTGATTAGGATTATCTTTAAAATAGTCTTAAGTGGGACTATATCCATCAGTGGCTCAGCACCTAGAAACAACGAGCTTCCTACACAGCATCAGGCATGTTTGATGCAACTGCAGGTTGCAAGAGGGTTTCTTAAGAAGCCTGACACCCCCAACAAACACTCTCTTTGATTGCAACCCCAAACTTCTTGGATTTAAAAGATTTACCATTGTGCAGCTTTACAAAAGAAAGAGAACTTCGTACCTCATGCGCACACCTCAGTGACATCAGTATCTCTCTCTGGGTTAAGGCTGGTGGCTACAGACTTTCCTAAAGTCAGAGGAGTTCAGAGGCCTTTAGTCCAAAATACCCAACTCAGAAAGGCCTTGATTTGGGTCATCTTCAAACCAGGTACTCTGAGATAACACCACAAAACAAGTGAGGAGGCCCAGGGCAGACTGAGTTGCTCAAGTGTCTGCAGAGAAGTGTAACAAACCTGGTGAAAGGACTAGAAAACAAGAGTTATGAGGACTGAGAGGTAACTGGGGTTGTTTAGTCTGGAGTAAAGGAGGCTGAGGGGACATCTCATTGCTCTCTACAACTACCTGAAAGGAGGTTGCAGCGAGGAGGATGTCAGTCTCTTTTCCTAGGTGACAAGTGATAGGATGACATGGTCCCAGGTTGCACCAAGGGAGGCTTAGATGGGACATTAAGAAGAATTTATTCATGAATAGGGTGGTCAAGCACTGGAACAGGTTGCCCATGGAAGTGCTGTGGAGGTATTTAAGAGATATGTGGACAGAGCATTAAGGGACATGTGTTAGTGATGGGACTTGGCAGGTTAGGTCGACAGGTGGACTTGATGATCTCAAACATTTTTTCCAACCTAGACGATTCTACGATTCTGTGACCAGATAGAGTGTTTGGAGAGACCTCTGAGCATCTTCAGCTTCCCCAATGGTAGAATGATTGTTATCATTTCTTCCAAGTTAGCTGTGTGAGTCTCTGACAAGGAAGACATCAGTCTTCATGTTGGATGCTCCACATGGATTGTTATCAGAGACCTGCCTTGTGTGCTTTGAAATTTTACTTTGAAAAGTGCTCCGTTTCAGCACATCCTGGGGTAGGCCATGAAACCAAGTGTCTGCAGCCTGGTGTTTTGTCTGGCTTCTGCAGAGGGGTGCAAGACTTCAGGTGATGGGTGTACGGACAAGGAGGCTGCTGTAAGGCATTGCTCTTTGTCTGCAGAGTAGGGAGAGCAAAAAGCTTCCACCAAAGGTGACATTAGCCATCTGCAGTTTACACCAGGTGACATTAGCCATCTGCATTTTACACCAGGTGACATTAGCCATCTGCAATTTACACCAAGAAAAATCCCATGATGCTTGACAAAATACGTCTTCTGTTTGAAGCCAGCGCCTTGGAGGTCTGGACTGCTGCATCCTTCACAAATGCACACAGATACAGAGACAAAGTTGCCTCTCCTCCCTCTCCCTTTTCTCTCCTAGGGCTTCTGCTTGTGTGCCAATGACTCTGAGATGGTCAGAGGGCTTCCTCCAAGGGCAAGAGCATCAAATCTTGGATAAGAAAGCAGAGGCACGATAGCAGGATCCCTGAAATCTTGGGGGAGAGGGAGGGGCTGCACAGGCATCCAGACAGGCTGAGCCTGTGGGGGCAGGTGCTGTCCGCCCTGCCCTAGGAGGGCTGCCAGGTATGGGTGCAGACAGGCCTCGAGGGAGTGGTGGTCAAAAGAGGCAAATCAAGTGTTGGGACGTTTTAACGAGGCAAGGTTTATAAGGAGGGTGTGAGCATGCGGCTGTGTGCACGCACATCTACATTAGCCGGCCTAATAAAAGGTGCATCGCCTCTCTCTGCAGACCTTGCTTCACGGGGCTTCATCATGAAGACTGCGGCAACGCTATTAGGAAGGAATAGGAGGAAAAGAGTAAAATGAATGTAGTATATCTCTCACATACACACAAAGATAATGTATAACTCCACAGGGAACTTTTGGCTTGGATAAGCCATTTCCCTGGACATGTTCAAGGTCAGCTTGGACGGGGCTTTGGGCAGGCTAACCTAGTGAGAAACATCGCTGCCCATGTCAGTGGGGATGGACGAGATGATCTTTCAGGGTCCCTTCCAAGCCAAACCATTCCATGATTCTATGATGCTATACAGTGTGCAGTTCCAGTTTCCTAATTCAGAAAATGCAGAACAGAAAGCCAAAATGTCACTATACCTAAGGTGACAGGGGTGACCAAAGGTCTGGGTACCTTCAGGGTAAGAGCAGAGTGAGTTTCTAACCTGGAGTTTCTAACTGGACTTGAAAAGCAAACCTTGGGTGGGAAGAAGGGAAACGAGACAAAGGTCTGCACAAAATCACAACTTTCCTGGAGAAGGTGAATGAAGAATGACTGTTCCCAAAATCCCAAGTCACGTCCCCGGATTCTTCTGGTATCAGCTTCAAAACAAAAGGAATTGCTTTTTATCACAGTGTGTGGGTATGGCTGGGAACTCATTGTCCCAAAACAATAAACTGGTTCAGAAAGAGATCAGAGAAACTACCAGAGGGCAGGTCCACCATGGGCTGTGCAAACACCAGGATGGAAAACAATCCTGTTGTGTGCTGGCTGCCATGCTTACAGCTTTCTCAGCCTGAATTCAGTCCCAATGTAACCATAAACAACGTATATAGACCAATTCAATTGCCCAAGACACCTCAATGTAGGGTCTTAGCGACTTTTCAGACACTCAGGGGTATCTGAGACATCCACGAGGGGCTGGCAAACAAAGGCCCAGCTGTCCTCCCGCAGTGACAGCTGGAGGCAAGTGGGCCACTCTGATCTGGCTGTGTCGGTGTGGTTGACTGATTCACCCCCTCCAATGACACCGTGACAAATCACCACTGAGTGCCCTGGGAGTCCATAGCACAGAAATAAACACAAATCCAGACTCCTACACTTAGGATTCAGCTGAACCCCATCACACGTCTCACACCAGGCAAGATAAGTGTTGCTTTTAAAGGTGATGGAAGGTAGAGTGATGGAAAGGTTGAGGGGAGAAGAAGCGGGACTTGGGCGCACTCAGGCTGATGATCTACAGTGAGGTTTGGTGACTGGGAATGCCTCTGAGCACAGACACTTTCAGAAGCTGTTGGGTGAACTCAGACCTGCTGGAGCCCGGTGCTCCTACAGTAGCTCCCATCTTGCAATGGGAAGACAGAGGAAAAATGGCAAAGAAACTTCCAGCAGAGTCTAAAGAGATGAACCTTTTCTATTAGTAAGTTGCATGTATGACTAGCCATGCCTGACACCCTGTTTAAGAGGAAATGAGGGTACATACATACATATATTTTCCAGGGAGAAGAATTACAATAGAGAAAAGCTAGATAAGGAACCCAAAGAGAAAAAATCCAACTAGACTCAAGACTTGAGTGAGTGCAAATAGACCTTCTGCTTCTATAGGTCTCCTTTATCTGTAAAGCCTTCATTAAACCACTTGCTATCTGCGTAAAGGAGCTATACTGCCAAATAACTTGGGGGCTGAGACTGCAGTGGAAGACCAGCCTTGGCTGCCAGCTGCACCACAGGACCACCCTAAGCAGGAGCAATACCTGCTGAGCTCACTGGAGCTGAGCAAGCTCAGAGCTTGTTGGAACCCAAGACACCTCACCTGTAATGTGTCTCTGCCAGGCACAAGGCCCTGAAAGCCTGAGGGTTTTGTGAAAGGGCTTCGTAGTAGAACTGTGAGATACCACTCAGGATGAGAAGCACACAGGGCTGGGCGACCACTTGCAAGCCCTCTGCAAGACCCTGCAGCAGTTTGCGTTTCCTCCGTTTTTTCCTGAGCTGGATTTCTTCCCCTTTCCAGAAGCAGAAGTCAGGAGTAATTCCTCCTGGAGAAAATGCAGGAGGGAATTTCAAGTAGGCAGAAGGTAATTACCCAGCCTGGAATTTTTCCAGGCCATCCGCTTAACATGCGAGACAAGGAGAAAACAAAAAATGCAAGGGGATCTTTGACCACAGGCAGTCCCAGGAAGTTGGCCTGAGCACACTCCCTTTATTTGTTTGAGCACCTAAATTGAGACTAATAGCTTTGAGCAGTTCACAGGTTTGAGTCAGAGAGAGACTGTGGTGTGCCTATGCTGCAGAAAACCTTTCTTCCCCAGCCTGCTATTCCTCTGGGAGGAGACACACCTCTGATAGGAAGGCAGGTGCCTGGGGTAATGGGGGTGGGGAGAAAAGTGCTTGTCAGGGTTTAATAAAATATATTGTCCACCCAACCTATGATTTTCTTTGGAAACCCAAACAGGGAATTTTCCAACCACCTGGCATTCGGTTTTCTATTCGCATTAACCTTGGTGATGTGCCCTGTGCTGAGCTCGTCTCCCCAGCATGAGAAATGAGCGGGATGGGAGATGGAGCCACCTCTCACGCCAAGCCCATTCCTTCTAACCTCTGCAGCTGCAGGTCCTCAAATTCCCCCTGCTCAGTCACCATGCTCTGGGCTCTGGGCTCAGGCTATAACTGTGCTGGTGAGTCAAGACCAGGGCTAATAACTGGGGCTCCGATGTCAGGCACAAAGGCGAGACCCTGTGGCCACCACGCAGCCACCAAGACCCCCTGAGAATGGGTGGTTGGTCACAGCTCCTGTCTCCTTGCTACCTACTCACTTCTGGGTGAAAATGTAAGGTTTTATCTCACTTCAGGTTTCAGAAACCCCATCAGAACAGCTCAAGTGGGAGACTCACAGGTTGTCCGTGCTCAGAGCTGTTTGCCATGCTGCAGCCCTCATCGCCTCATGGGTGACTGAGTGCTTTTGTCCCCTTGCATGCACACCCCTACAGTACGCACCCTTTCAGCAGTAAAGAACCAGTTACAGAGAAAATACAGAGCAGCTCCCCAGAGGGAGTAAGAGCTCCCCTTATTCAGAACCCTTCTGTTCAAGACTGGGCCTGGGATCTCCTACTAAAACCAAAGAGGCTATTTTGACCAAGATCCCCAGCCCACATCTGCTCGCCAGCAGGTACCAGGGGAGGAGAAAAGCACGTAAAGCCTTTGGAGTGTCTTGGCTGAATGCTCCAAGCCCTGGAAGTCACCTCAGTACAGAGAAACTGAGACCCAGCCTCCCACGCCTCGTGTTAGCACGTTCTCCTTGGAGCACCGAGTCATAGCTATCACCCAGCCTATCGCGCCATCACCCGCTCTATCTACCTGCCCCACAGCACGAAGAACAAAACCATTGCTATCAGATGTTCTCTAAACCTCTGCTCAAAGCCCTCCAAGGCCAGAGTTTCCACCCCCTCCCCAGGCTGCTGATTCTCGCTGTTCATTATCCTCACCGCTGCGGTGGTTCCCTTTTCCCTTTTCCTAATTTAAATCTTCCTTGCTATGATTTTTTTCTTCTACTCAATACACAGAGAGCAACTTATATCCTCCCTCCTTGCAGCCAGCTTTTATGGCCTTAAAAGACGTACCTTTTCTCCTTCTCCCTAAAATAAAGAGCATGATTTTCCACCCCTTTTACCAGGCCATTTTGTCCCCGAGATAAGTCTGGGGTTTGGTCTCTTTGAAGATACCCTTGAGCCATCCTTCTTTGTGTCCGGCTTCCACACGCCCTCACACATTGCCGGACCCTGTGAGCACTCTTCCTTTGATCGCCCCTTGGTAATAAGGGGCTCGTGTCATCTCAGGCACTCTCACAGGCGTGATTCCCACTGCAGAGATCTGACCTGTACTTTCACAACAAGGCATTTCGGTTACTCAAGCAGAGAAGTTCCTGGCAGAGGCAATAGGCCGGATTTGCCAGGCAGCTCAGTCATCAGCAGGGAATGGGTTACGAGGGTATAACAGTCACATGGAGGCGTTTGGGTTCCTACCAGAGTGCCCTGTGTGTTGGCATTAAATACACGTATTATATATACTGTGTACAGTAACGCTCTTTTACATCTACCACACCACACTGAGGGCTTCCCTTTCTCTACAAGTAGGGAGGGGGTCACTGTCCTGCTGTATTATTTCATCAGCTTGAAACAGTGCATAATTTCCAATTCAAGCACACAACTCCCCTGGAACAACTCAGTTCCCAGTTCTCTCACAGGGCTAAGGCTCATCCCAGTAAGAGATGAAGCTCTCACAACCCAGATGCTCCTGCCCTCCGCATGAGGATGGACACCAGACATCGTGTCCCTCATGTGGACTCAAGGACCCTTTCAGCCCAAACCTGGGACCTTTTCCTGAGTGCCAGCACACGCTTGCCTTTTGCAAGAGCAGAGGAGGAGGAAGTGGAAGTGATGCTGCCTCACACCTCCCAGCTGACTGCCGGGGCTTGGCTCACTCACACGGAAAGCAGGAGCCCTGGGTTCACGCTCAGTTCACCTTGCAGGGAGGTCACACCACTCTGCAGTGAGTTTGTTCTTTTTCATCTTCCAGATTTTTTTTTTTTCTGCTGCTCCATGGCACGTATCAGTAGCAGAGGCAGAAGGAGCATTTAACTGATAACAGTTGCTGATAACAATGCTCTCTGAGGAGGATGAGACTGTGGCTTTAAACCCTCTCCAGGTGAGATCTGAGCCCAGGGTTCCTCCTGCCTTAGTGAAAGCTCTAGCTACTGTATAAGAGCTGGGTGATGGTGAGCCCTTTGCCACTTTCTTTCCGGAGATGCAGCCTACCCCTGACTGCAGACAGGGTCAGGCAGCATAGCCGTGGCCTGAGCCCCTCAACATAGACTTCTTTCTGCTTATTTCTGGGATACCAGCAGGGCTGGGGTGGGAGTCATGCTCAAAACTGGATGCACAGGATGTCTCTGGGCTTGCACAGGCCAGGAGCTCCGGCCACGTGGAGGCATTTTGCAGCAGTGACTGGGTGCCCACGGGTCGGACAAGGGTCAGGAGGAGGGCAGGGGAGTGCACAAGGTGAGTCTGCAGCACCGTTTGGGGCTCGCGATGTCTCCATCCTGTCTTCATCATCCTGGGAGCTGTCCTGAGAGCATGGCCCGGGGTAATTCACTTTGCTTCACAATGACTCAGGTTCCCATGAGGTGGGACTCACACTTCCCTGCTTCAGAGGAGTAAGGCAAAGGTATATGTAAGCGATGACAATCGCTAAGCTGTTTAGATATCCAGCTGACATGCAGCTGAAGCACCCGGGCTGTTTTATAGTGCAGCTTGCCTTGGCCCCAGCCGGGTTCCTCTGGCTGCAGTAGGACTTTTCCCAGAGATGGGGTGCTGTGCTTGTCCTTACCATCCACCCCCTTTGCTTCAAGAGGCCGCGAGGAGGGCACAAGGCATCCTCTCACTGTCCAAAGCTCTGCCTCATGATCTTGGAGCAATGGGTAGACTAAAAGCCAACACACGTCTTCTGACTGGCTGCTTACAGGAAAAAAAGAGGCCCAGGAGTAGCTTTGATTTATTGCTTATAAATGACTTTCCACACAGTATAGGAAAGATGTTTTTGGTGCACATAATTTCACAAAAGATTGCAGAAAATCTCATATATCCAAACAATCCTGCTCAGCATCTCCCAGGACTTTTGTATAATGGGAGCAGGAGTCAGCGCAGGGAGAGTCCTTGCTCACCAACTTATAATCGCTTAAGGAGTGTCCCCTAATATAATTAACGAGGATGCTTTAATTAAGGACCCAAAGTAATAATGCTCAAAACAACTCCATCTGCTGCAGGGGGAGGGAAGACACGTATAAATATATATATTATATATGTTATATATCTAGAAATAAATGAGGCTGTGGTAGTGGGTGCTAGTTCCAAAGGGTGAGGATGTGAGTCTGGTCTGTGTCCTATCATTATGCACTGTGAAATCACCCAACATCAAAGGAGCATGAAAGGAATGTGGTGAATGCCGCCTCACCATAATTGTCTGGAAAATTAAAGTTCAGTTGTGCCAGCCATTGTGTGTTAAATATCCTTAGGCAGGAAGGTTGATCCTGGAACAAGTAGGTGTGTCTAGCAGCCAGGCAAGGCAGCATTTCCAAACAACTGGCACTCTCCGGATGATTCCCTCCTGATCGGACACTGGGTTTCTTTCCCGTATTGGCAAAGGGTCGCCCTGGGGCTCAGAGCACGAAGATGGAGCCTAAGGAGCTTACTCATCCTTCATGCAGTCTTACCCGGGTCAAAAAATCAATAGGAGTTTCCTTGAGTAAGAAATGAGTAAACAGCCACCGAAGCCAGGGAGAGTTTAGCCAAGGGAAGGCTTAGAGAGAGAACTTGAAGATTTGTCCAGCAAAAAGCCCGGCCAGGGTTTTGCTTGGGTGAATTTGGGGCTAGGGAGAGGGGCTGAGTGAACAGCAGCCCCTTGCGTTTGTCAGCTCTGTGCGTTTGGCCCTGACTGTGATCCCAGAGCCCGAAAAGGGTGACAAAAAAGAAAGGAAAGCCCTTCTCCTTCCTGCCCACTGGGCAGCACTGGCCACAGCCTCGCAGGGCGCACCCCGTGTAACCGAGCGCGTGATGCCAGACGCCAGCAGGGCCAGCGCCCGCCTCCTGCGCAGGGCAGCACCGGACGGCTTGCTGTTCTGGAATCCACTTTTCCAGCCCTGGCTTAAATGATTCAAACAGCCGTGCGTCCGCAGCTTCCTGTGTGGCGAGCCTTTTCTCTGCACCGCAGATCTCAAATGGTAGCCTTCCTCCCTGACCTGAAGTGACCCCTGTTGGAGTGATGCTGATTCCTAACTCATTTTTGCCCCTGTAGGAGCCCAGAAGCTGAGTTGCATCGCCTGTTTGCAGCCGGCAGGACTTGGAGCCACACACCACTTTGTCAGAGCTTCATCCACACCTGTAAATGGCAGGGAAGGAACAGAGGCTGGTCAGTGTCTGGAGAGGAACTCTTAGGGGAAGAGGCTAATGCTTGTGCTGGAGGAGCTGCTCCTTCCAAGCCAGCACGCACCGTGCTGCACTTTTGAGAATCAGTGCAACAGGCCCCAGAGAAGCCGTGGCACTTTTTGCAAGAGGAACATTGCTCTGCTGCCCTGGCTGGGCTTCAGCTCCTCTGTCTACTCCCGCTTGCTTTTGCAGTTTCGTTTGGAGATGTTCCTTACCTCCCCTGGGATGTTTAAAACTAGTCTGGACAAAGTACAGGACAGAGGAACAAGCACGTAGGGGCAGAGGGATGGAGTAAATTACTTAATGAGTTTTTTCCCAGCCCTAACGCCTGTGATCGTATGACTTCACCTCCTAAACAAGCTGTTGCTTAACACTGCTGGCACAGAAGCACTGCTGCGTTCCACCCCAGAGATGACCGCGTTTCAATGGGAGGTGAGCAGGCCCCCCTCTATTTATGGCCTGCAAAATGATTTATGATCTATTGGAATGAAAAGTGCAATATGAATGTCAGGTATTATAAACTGTTATTACGCTTCTGCTTCTGAAAATGCTCTCCTTTGAGTTTCTGAACTGTTTAATGGCAAGATAATATCCACAGCAACAACCCAAATTACAGGCTCCTTTAGGCAACTCATTAATATTGTTTTATAAATGAACATAATATTCCCGGGCAAAAGTTGAAAGTGCTTAAACCCTCTTCTTTTATTTTTTAATGGCAAAATACCCAGAAACAATTTTCAACAACCAATAATTATGATTATTAATAACTCACATTTATGTAGTACCTTTGATCATAAAGCATATTACAAACAATTGTGTATATACGCAAGTGTACACACACGTGCAGAACCAGTATCTCAGCATAGCACCGGGCTATCAATCCTCATATCACACACGGCAGCAGAGGTCCCAGAAAACGTTGTATAATTCTGCAGTATTTGCCCACATCAGCCTATATTATTAGTGGGATAATCACCTTGTCCACTCTCAAAAATCATCCCTGTGCAACAGTTCTGAAAGAGTATCGTACGCAACCAAAATTACACCAGGAGTGTTTTGGGTTTTGTTGCTTTGATTTGAGGTTTCTTTTTTTTCTAGGCTGCAATATGATTAGCAACGCTGGAAATGAGCCAGGTTTAACACACCTACTCTTGCAAAATTGCCAGGGGGACTTTGAATGATTACAGAAGTGGCCAAATGCTTAGTTTTCCACCTCAACCAGGGATGCTGTTTGCTTCAGTAACACTTGAGACAGGATGGTGTTCCTGCTTCTGGAGGAGCAATCCATGGGCAAAACAGGCAGAGAACAGATGCAAGACTGTCATACAGGACATAGCCTGAAGTCACTGCAATTTAGCTGAACAGTTTAGATAGTGTTGCTTCCTTACAGGGTTTTTCTTAGCCACACAGATCTCAGCATCCCTTGACAACCCTGCATAGGGCAAGAGGGACTTTGACACAGGAGATAAAATTGCCTCCTCCAACCCTGTCTATGAGAAGCAGCAGAACTGGGGCAGTGATGCTTCTGGTATGGTTTTGCAGTCAAGTCCTTGGTGGTTGCTGCTTATTTACCTCCTCTTGGCAAGGCATGACCCAAGAAAGCATTGGAGGTGCTGATCCACACATGCGTTAGGTATTTCTGACCAATACCCAGTACCTAAACCCACTGCTCACCTGGTTCCTGATACCCTTGTGAGGCCCGAGTCCAGCCAAGATTTAAATTCATATTAAATTTTACCTGTAAGCAGAGGCAGTATCTGAGTCACAGGGGCCAACACACAGCGATTAAGGTAGGAGCCCCAGACCTCCTCCCACCTACACCCTGGATGAGTTGCACTGATATTTATCTTGTCCTTGTGGGGCTCCTTCAGCCTCAGAAAATTCCCCTTGTGGCTCAAGAGAAGCACAATGATAGTCCTCCCCGGGAGAAACCGGAGCAGCGGGTCTGAAGGAAGCAGGGAGTGAGGACGCTCTGAGGACGCTGCCCTTGGGCAGGAGAAGTGAGGAGGCTGAGGATGAAGAGCAGAGGGGCAGGAGGCAGCATGGACAGCTGCCCACGCGTGGTGCACCAACATGCCGTGGAGAGGCACTTGCGGCAGCACAGCCTGCAGAAGGTGAAGCAATCTGTCCCCTGAAGTCCACCCCAGGAAACCTTCAGCGTGTGCTGGCAGATTTCCAGGAGGACTCTGATGGAAGAAAATCCTGATTGGGGTGGAAGGGAAGAGCAGAGGCCTGGCAAATGTGGGCAGCGAGGGAAGAGCGAAGGAAACGGGGATGGTTTGTCTAGGGAAGACAATGGGAGAGAGATGAGAATCTGCTCATGTGAGGAAGAGGAAAATCTAATTGCTGTGCCCTCTCTGGTTAGGACGAGGAGTCCTGAATTTAAATTCCTGCAAAAGAGATTGATGTGAGACACTAGGGAAAACACAGATAAGGAAAGAGAAGTACCGGAATAGATTGTCAGGAAGGGGGTAAAATAGCCATCACTGGAGGTTTTCAGGAACTATTTAGACAATATCTGTCAGGAATGACGTAGGTAAAGCTCATCCTGCCCTGGGGCAAGGAGGTGGACTGGGTGACCTCTGGACTTCCCTCCCTCTCCTAGCTTCTATGGTTCAGTG
The DNA here is from genome assembly GCF_011077185.1 of Oxyura jamaicensis. Classification (NCBI taxonomy): domain Eukaryota; kingdom Metazoa; phylum Chordata; class Aves; order Anseriformes; family Anatidae; genus Oxyura; species Oxyura jamaicensis. The sequence goes on along the minus strand of NC_048896.1, from coordinate 95,212,095 downwards.
ACTTCTTGGTGCTGTTTATACCCTTCATCTTAGCCAGACCCTGCCCCATACCAGACCACAGACCCAAGAAAGGGACAACCCACCAGAACACAAGGATAGCAGGGCATGGATACACACCAGGACCACAAGGGTTTTATTTCTGGGTGTGTTGTTCACATGGGAACACACCACGGATTGGGGCATTCCCATAGGAATGAAGGTCTCCCTGGTGCAGTGCATCACAGGGCAACAGGGCGCTGGGACCTTCAAAACCAGGCAATGCCCAAATAGATGTCATACATGCTCTATCTGCTCCCCACCTTTGACCCATTTTACATAGAAACAGCAGCAGCCACAGCCCAAACTTGGAGGAAGAAATTGTCCCTGCTTCCCTGCTCAGGAAAGATACTGTGGAAACCTGGACTGTTTTTCTTTTTTTTTTTTTTTCTTTCTTTTTTTTTCCTTTTTTTTTTGTGTCTGTATTCCGTGTTATTTACAGGGATCTTTTTTCCCCCTAATTCGTTATTTGCCGTTTTATATATAGCTATATAGATATATTTGCATTACTATTTTAAAAGGACCGGCGCCGGAGAGGAACTAGACAGATAAGCAGTGGGAAGCTGCTTTCCTGACCTTGTGGGCCAGGTTTTCTGGCATGGTGCAAGCCAAACTCCCTCCATTGTACTCCTTCCAAGGAGGCCAATTTTCACCCACTGAGGATAATAGAGCCAGGCTCATTTACACCAGCTGATGAGCTGCCTCATGACTGTCCAAGATCCCAGATGTGTGTTTCACAACAGCAGAACCCTGGTATCCTGGCCAAAATCTAATTTGAGTTAATTATATTCTGTCTCCTTAAATTCCCCCTAAGGTTTCAATTGGATTCTTCTTCACTTCCTGTCCTAACCTGTTGTGTAGTGTTGATGTGCAGAGTTCAACAGCTGCTTTCTTCCATCCCGCAGCTAATAGCTCCCCAGACAGCCATGGCTCTGAAAATAAATTCGAAATTGTTTCCTCATTATCAGGAAGGTGCATTTCCAGAGCTACCTAAAAAAAAAAAAAAAAAGGCAGATTCTCCATTGATAAAATCAACCCACACAGCAAACAGCCCTGGCTTCAGAGGCATGCTGGTTGACACCGCCTGGCCACACAGCCCACCGACTCACCGACTGGCAGTGGGTTTTCCAGATTTCAGTGGAGCTGAACATTTGGTCATCATTCAGGGCATAAATCCTAGGTTTTAGCAGAGCTGGGTCAATTTGTCCTTCACCAGACTTCATCAGAGCCAATTCACGTTGGCGAAGGATACAACTTCCATCCTGCCTATAGTTTAATGATATAAATATGTAATTTTGTATGATGTAAATATGTAATTTAGTACTAGAGAGACATCTTAAATCCTCTAGACCACCTATCTATCAAAGCTAATCCAGGTGTTTTCCCATGCTATATAATTTAGGTTTAGCCATCCCCACTGAAATGGACCCAATTCAGTAGCAATTTAAACACTCCAGACCCTTGCCCTTGTGTGTGGAGCAAACAATGCCGGTTGAACTATTTGTCAGATTCTCGTTTTTTCCCTCCTATCTTTATGAACTGTCAAGAGAACACTCTATGATTTTCACCCATTTATTCCAAATTCTCAGTGGCTTATTTTTAGCCCAGAGGTTTCTTGCTGACTTTGTGCAGTGTGTCCTCAGTTAATTATTCCATGTGTCAAATTTGCTCTTTGAGATGTGTGAATAGGAATTAAGGAAAGGTTTAAAAATAAGCACAGGCTCAGTACTTTCCTGAACTAGAGTCATAAACCCTCATGCTTCGGGGCAGTCTTTAATTATGTGGATTAGGAACTTATGGACTGCTTATTTCATAAACTGGATGTTTCTTGCACCTTCCAAGTTGTGCATGCAAACTAAACTTGGTCTGAAAGATTTTCCATGTGTCTGCAACACAGGACCTAATTGGATGAGACTTTTTCCCCTGATGTTGGTCTCACTCTTCGTGATGTGATCAACCTCAAACCATGCTATTGCAAGGGGTTACTCTACACAAGTGACGAGAAGAGGGGCTGCTTTTGGCAAGTCTCCTTACATCTGCATTTTTTTCTTCTTAAAAGATACGGATCTTTCCTTGTTTGCAGATTTTTAGATCCCCACCCTCTGCGTCTGGGAGAGGAAGGAGTAAGAGGAAAAACAGAGATGACTTACAATGATTTCTCCAGAAGGAGCTTTTTGTCTACCTTTTTTCCTCTGCCAGAGATGGTAGTGACGCTGGAGATGAAATAGCACCTCTGTTTCTTCTCAGACATCTCAACGGAGGACTGGGCAGACGCGAAAAGATAACTAGGCCAACTTCTTCCCCACTTACACTGGAGTAAATCTGTGTTACTCCCAGTTTAGGCACTCTTAATGTACATCAGATACACCAAACAACAGTAATAAACTCTTACGTACTGCTCCGGGTTCTGGCATGTAGTCCAGAAGGAAAGTAATAGAGTCATTCCAGACTCAATCTGAAATTTAGAGAAGATTTAAAAAATTAAAAAAAAAAAAAAAAGAAAAAAAAAAAAAGACATTCAGTATTGTGCACCTTGTGTATCAACATTCATAATTTCTCAAGGATATGGCAATGGCCATAAGAAGGGAGAAATGGAACTTTCTCTGTAAGGCCCAAGAAGGCACCTACTTCTGCAGCTGAGCCAGTACCTATGCTTTGATGAGGAAAGGATTAGTCCCCCAGCAAGAGGGTTCTTGAGCATCATTATTTAGAAGTTAAGGTCCTCCCTGAATTAAAAAATTACCACACCGACTGAAAAATATAGATTAGCTCCAAAGTTACTTCAGCTTGAGGAAAACCTGAAGAAGGCTGGAAAAGTACTCTAAGCAAGGCTACAACAACAACCAGCCTTCTGCCCAACACAGCCAGAGGACCTGCTCCTCCACAGCCCGTGCTCAGCCTCCCCACACTGTGTCCAGCAGAGCTGCAGGGGTTTACACTGGGTGAAGGTGATGGATCAGCCTCTGCCTTCCTTGGTGATTGAGAAGACGGCCTGGGAAAGGCCATGGGTGAGTGTCTGTGGGATGTGAGCTTGAAAGTGTGGAAAGAGAGATGGTTATGCAGGGAATCTGTGCATCAGGACACTTGGCTCTGCCCCCTGCCAGACAAAAAATAACAATCTTCTGTTGAACCAATACATCTAAACAACGTGGCCCATGCCCACAGGGATGGGCACTTTTGGAGCCTCTGGACTTGCTGGTTAAGGTGCCTTCACAACAGGAGAAAGGACAACTCGTGTCCCCAGACAAGAACCTCCCAACCTGCCAGACCAGCTCAACCCAGTGCAGGAGAGGAGCTGGAAACAGCCCTTGCCACAAGAGACGTCAGGTAGGACCAGCCCCTGCACCAAGGCTGCCTCCCCCTTTCAGAGCACCAGGACGTGCTCCCAAAGCCCCCTGTCCCTATTGGGACCACAGGGAGCTCAAGGGCAGCACAGGAGGCCAGTGATCCCAGACATTCCCAGAAAAAAAAGGCATGGGGAAGGCAGGGAAGCATCAGGAAGAAAGCTGAGAAAGTCACCAGGACACAGCAGTAGGCCAATGCCCCAGGCTGTTTCTGCTCTGATCTTGCACTGGCAAAGCCAGCGCTGAAATCAGCCTGTGCCTTGAAGTCAACCAGAGTTTGCCTGCGTAAAGATTGAGTCAAGAGGCTTTGCATGAATAAATCCCCCAGGCATGGTGAACTATTAGAGGAACAGAGTTAATCTAAAGGAGGGTGATCGGGGGCAGGCAGGGTGAGCAGATGCGACTGGAATTTGGAATGTCCTAATTATCCCAGCAAGTGGTGTTGACTTGATTAAGACAAAGCCCAGCTGGTTCCAGGGCTCTGGGTGAGCGGGAGGGTTTCCAAAAACTTGGATACAGGTGGGGCCAGGACAGGGTAAAACTCCTGCTTTGTGCTGCCAACACAGCGCCAGTGTGAATGGGGAAGGTAGAGGGAGGGCAAGACAGGCTGGGTGCGGAGGGGAGAAACAAGGGGGGCGAGGGGCACGTCTTATGGCATCTCTGAGGCTGAGCTTGGTGAATACGATGGCTTTGTAGTCTTTGTGCTGCCTCCCAGCCCACAACACAAGGCAGCGGTCTGCACCCTGGGTGTACTTCACTGCCACTTCCAAGCAGAAATCAGCTCTCATAGGACTGGGCCTGTCACCCAAATTGTGGTGAGCATCCCCAGAGAGAGACGAGAGAGAGAAGACAACACCAGCACGAGAGGCAACTGATGGGATCCCTCCATTCAGCATTTACTGAACTTCTCAGGCTGGGGACAAGGGCAAAAACTGGGGTTTAGATGCTTGTCCCCACCACTTGTGCGTAGCCCCCACCTGCAGAGGATTGCAGCTGAGGCTCCTGGAGGCTCCTCACATCCATTTGGGACAGAACAAGACACAGGTCAAATTGCATGAGGCAAAAGAGGTTTAAGCACAATGAGAATTTTTTCCAGCAGGGACAAGTGAATTTCCTAGGGAGGTTCTGGAATCACCATCATTGGAAGGTTCTTGTCCTTTTTTTTTTTTTTTTCTGAGAAAGACTAGACAGATGTCCACCAGAGGTGGATTAGGTAGAGCTGATCCTGCCTTGGGCAGTACAAAAACCAGTACAAAAACCCAGGCCACTGTCCTTTTATCACTGCAGGCCCTTGGGAGCATACGATGGCCTAAATCACAGATGTCAAGTTCAAGTTTTGACCTGGCACAGGTTCTCACTGGAGCTAGAAATTCAAAGATGTCAGGATTATCAACCTGAAAGACACGAGTATGAGGAAAATAGCAAAACATAGACTGTGAGATTTTTCCCCAAGAGGAAAGAAAGTTTTTGTTTTGTTTTGTTGTTTTTGTTTTTTTTTTTAGCTATTGTGTCCTACTTTTTTGGTAGCAGCAGGATGACTGTTGGCTCCAGCCAAGAAGGTCCTAGAGGACCAGTGGTGGCTGCAGACACTTGCATTGCCAACCCCATGTTCACATGGGAGCACATAGGCTATGTCATGAGGCTGAGAGAGGACAGGTTCAGGCTGGGTGTTGGGGAAAGGTTCTGCACCCAGAGGTGGTCGGGCACTGGGACAGGCTCCCCAGGGACATGGGGAGCTCAAGGAGCATTTGGACAATGCTCTCAGGCATAAGGCCTGATTTTTGGTGGTCCTGTGCAGAGCCAGGAGCTGGACTTGATGCTCCTTATCTCTTCACTTTCTGCCTCCTTTCCCAGCCTCCTCTCCATCTTGGCCCAGTTTGCCAGTATGGTCATCAAAATGAGCAACTGGTCTGGAGGCACCATGGCCACAGTCTCTGCAGGTGGGACCGGGCTGCCATGAGAAGCTGTGAGCTTCAGGATTTCCTCACCTGACCTCTCAGTGCTGGCACGTCAGCCACAGCCTCCACTCCCAAAAACCAGGACTCTGGAAAGCCCATAACCACTGCACTAGCTATGCCAGAGCGAGAAGGGAGTGGGTTGTTTTATTTGGGGTTGTTTAAAATCCTGTTTTAAATAGATTGGGGAACTGATTAAGGCAAACGCGCTGGCTCAAAAAACACAGGGCCACTTTTCAAAGCCACCTGAGCTTGTGCTGAGCAGGCATCACACATCACAGGCAGAGCTCACCTCCCAGACGTTAACAGAACAAATCTCAGAAAGTGGGCCTGAAAAGAGACAGGAGCAGAAGGCAGTGGAAAGATTCCTCCAGTTCCAGCCATTCCCAGGAGTGGAGAACAGTGTGGCTGAACCTGAGCACATTCCTGAGTGATACCTGTGGGAGAATTCGTATGTACTGGAGAAGGGCCAAGGCAGAAAGGATCAGCGTGTACTGCTCGCATATTGCTTGCTCTCAAAACAGCCTGCCTCCCAAAATACGAAGCAGGGAATTAAAGCAGGTCCTGGTTCAGACTCGTGCAGCAGTGGTGGGAGTGGGTGAGGCAATGGAGCACTCGGGAGCACCTGAGGTGCTCCAGCTTTTATCTGTGGGCGTCTTGGGCCACAGGCAAAGTAGCCCAAAGCTGGTCTGTGACACAAGACCTGAAATGGCCACTTCTTAAAGTCACTTCAAAATGAAGCCTAAGAAATGTTCAGAGGAGAGGTCCTTAAAGCTCTGATTTGTTTTGCTGCTGTTACATTAAATCTCTTCCTTAGGTGTCCAAGGGAAGAAAAGCAAACACAAGAGATGTGCCCCTGTAATGTTCTTTGCAGAGTACCTGTCTGTGGGAAGAAATGCCCCGCATGCTGCTGGGCCTCTTGGGCTTTACTTGACTCCCTTTCTCCAAGGACAGCAGAAGCTTTTCCAGGACCCTTATCTTCTCACAGAAGCCCATTTTATTGCATTTAAATCACCCATAATAAGATTCTCAGACATAAGTCCTTTCTGCCTGCCAAATCCCTCTTTCAAACTTGCTGGAGACAAAATCCAACTGTAAATTTCATCTCTTACCCCAAAAGTGTCAAATTCAAACCTCAGTTTGCCACACTCAGGATATCTCTAGGTTCAAATGCAAACAGCATATTTCAGAGCATTCCTAAGAGGTTTTGGAGTTGATGCTAGCCAAAATGCTGGGCTGAAGTTTCCTTCTCTGTCATCGTGGCAACAAGTTCTAGAGATGCACTGTGTGGAGACGGTGGCTTTAACGCCTGGGCCAGATGGATAGATAGGGTGATGGCAGATGCATATCCTACTACACCTGTGCACCTGAGATGAGCTCCACTGTTAGCCTACTGCAGGTGCAAAACAGCACCGTCTTACTTAGCCTGCTTCAGCAGACCAGCAACTTGAGGTTCGTTCAAGTGTAGTCTGCACATGATCTGATGGCACCAAAACCCAAGTAAATGAAATTAAATAAATTAATATTAAACTTTTCAAAATTGACCAAAAATATAAGTAAATAAATAAAGAGCAAGTAACTTTTGGCTCGGTCTTGTGATTTTGAAATGTACTTCTCATCTCACTGAGTCTCCGAGAAGAGAGCAGCAGTTGTGCTGGTGGCCGCCCCCGTGCCATCTATTGCACGTGTGAGGCACACGAGCTGTGCACATCAACGCAGTGTAATCAAGTGTAGCCTGCACAGAGAGGCTCAGGGTGAATGTCACAGCATGTTAGACCAGGCACAACCTCAAGCCTGCAATAACTTAATGTTGGCCCCCTTTATCTGCATCACTGTGGTGAACAAGACCACCACGGAGCAGGTCATCTGCCAACAGCAAGGTAACAGCAGTACAGTGTCAGGCAGGATCCTTCATAGAAAAGATCTTTTCCTTACCCCAGGGGCAGGCAGGACAGAGCCCAGAGCAGACAGGTTACTCTGGAAAAACATGAACACCATCAACTTTGGCCTTGGCCTTGCTATAGGCAGCAGCATGGATGCAGAGGTGAAGGCCATAGCAATCATGAGCCAGGAGACACTCTCCTCCAGCTGGAGGTAACCAATGCAGAAACACAAACTCCGAGCATTAAAGCAGCAAACCCAGTGGCAGATGCTCCAGCAGAGGCTGCAGCTCTTAGTAACTCGCAGCAGCCAGAGAAGCAAGAGGAGAAATACAGTGCATATTTTTGTGAAGAGAGCAGCTCCCAATACTATCATTCCTCGTCTCACAATCTTGGCTCTGCCATAAAGTGGGATGAACCTGGAGCCATAAATTATTATTCAGATTTGGGTTAGCTTTTTTTTTTTTTTTTTTTTTTTTTTTTAAGGCAGGGGTTAAAAAATAATTTTTATAAAAACCTTCCCTTTTTTTTTTTATTTTTTTTTTTTTTTTTTTCTAAAGAATGCCTCCAGGGACAGGAGAGCTCTAGCATAAAATAGAGATACAATCTATTACAACACAGAAGCCATCTGTCACTGAGATAAGCACAGAGACTATTTATTACCCAGCTACAGCAACCAAAAAATTAGTCAGAGATTCTACCATCTAATATAATCTTTCATTAAAAAAAAGTGGTTAATGAGCTTCCCAAGAATGATAAGAAATGTGTTGAAACCTGACAAAAAGGAGTTTTTACTGCTTCTTCTGCAGAACAAGGCAGAGCCAGTTTGGTCTGTAAGGAAGCTGGGTGTCTGTGAGTTTTTAAAGGGCTTCACCCAAGCACATGGTAGCTCTAAATCCTTACTGGGAAGAAGAAAAAAAAAAAAAAAAGTATTATTTCTGCCACTACTGGCTTTGCCCTTGGCAACCTTAAAGCAGGAGACAGAACATACCACTAGCACAGTATCCATGATAACCATGATCAAGAAGGCTCCTGAACAGCTCATGAAAGCACGGGGGGAGTGGCTGTCAGCAAGTTCTCAGGTCAAAAATCCTCATTTCTACTTGGCATTCAAACTCCACCTTGCTGTGGTTGCAAAGTAGCATCCAGCACTCCTTGCTGTGCTGTCTCCAGCAACCTAGCCAGAGATATGCAGAAGTATTGGCTTCCAGAAAAGATGCTGGGACACCAGCTGCTGCTGGCTATACTTCTGTTCCTTCTGCACATCTGCATAGTGCTGGTAGCATGGAAGAGGCCAACGTCCTTCTAGCAGGCATCTCTGAAACAACCCTTTAGCCTGGGAGGTCTATGGGCCCAGACAGCCTTGTAAACTGCCTGGCTGAATCCTCTGGGGTCACTGTGCAAGTGTCTAAATTTGTAGAATCACAGAATGGTTTGGGTTGCAAGGGATGTTAAAGACCATGTAGTTCTAACCCCTGCCATAGGCAGGGACCCCTGCCCCCAGCCCAGGATGCCCCCTAGCCCCATCCAGCCTGGTCTTGGGCACTGCCAGGGATGGGGCAGCCACAGCTCCTTGGGGCAGCCTGGACCAGGGCCTCCATAGCCAGTGGGAAATCCATCTTAGTGGACTTCAAGGAGCTAGAACTGAAGCTGAAGTCCATAACAGAACCTGGAGTTCACCCTGGCTGGAAGGGACCCCTGAAGATCATTTGGTGCAAGTCCTGCTCCAGCACAGACACCCAGAGTGGGATGCCCAGGACCATGTCCAGGTTTTGAAGATCTCCAAGGAAGGAGACCCCACAACCTCTCTGGGAAACCCATGCCATTGCTCCAGCACCCGCAGATAACAGAAGTGCTTCATGATGTTCAGAGGGGGCCCTGGACACCGCTGAAAACAGCCTGGCTCTGTCCTCTCTGATCCCTCTCTTCAGGTATTTATACATATTGATGAGGTCCCCTGAGAGCCTCCTCTGCACAGGGCTCCTCAGGAACCTCTGCCAAACCCCATGTGTAGGGGCTCAGGAGCAAGGAGGCCCCCTCACTGCCACCACTGCAGCAAGGAGCAAGGTGGCAGGCACGAGCTGAGGTTCAGTGGCACTGCTTCGGGCAGCATGCCACGGGGACAGCTCTAAAGGGCCAGGAGCAGCGCCACAGCCCAGCCCAAAAGACATCACCAGAGCAATCTGATGGTCCCAAGGTGCTTTCAATGGTCAAGATCAAGGACGGGATGAAGAGATCATTGCTGGAAGGCCACGATTCAAGTGTAAGTATGCCATTGAGGACTTCAGGTTTGCTGTCCACTGGGCTGCTAAGTCTGTAGAGCAACCTTATGCTTGGCGTGATTTTTTTTTTTTTTTTATCTGTGTTTTTTAATCTTCCTGCTTCCAATTCCCCCGCCCCCTCCTCTGTCAGATCAAAAGAACAATACAGCTCTGCAGTGCCAGGAGCCGAGTGGATGTTTACACAGCGCTTTGAGATCCCCCAGGTAAAAGGTGTTAAGTGCAGAGCACTGTCATTGCAATGACATGGCTGCGAGCGAGTCTGTCAAACCTCCACCCCCGAGCTCATTAAGGAACAGGAATAGGGAGCTGCATTCCTGCCTGTTCTCAACTGCTCTTCCCGTTTACGGAAGGAAAAAGTAAAAGTTTAATTGCTTTGTTTATCTCAAATGCCACCTGCAGCTGGTTCCTCGCCTGCCCACTCTCCTGCTTCTTTGCCATGAAACTGGGCCCCAGTGAGCTGGCTTCATCTTTCCCCTCTGCATGGGTACAAGTGGCAGGGGCAAATTTCCCAGGGAAAGGGCTAAGGGGGCTGGAGCTCCCCTCCACTCATCCCTGATGTCCTCATCAGATCATAGGTATGTCCTGCCCCAGCAATGGGGTCTCTGCCCCTGCATACCCCCTCTGCCCCTACCTCCCTTCTCCTCTCATCACGTCTCCAGCCCCAAGCAGTACTCCTGTTCCCACTGTGCAGTGGGGATCAGGCTTCAGATCAGCACCTCCCGGCCAGTGCAGCACAGAGCACAATAATGCTGGAGCATCGCTATCTACAGGCAGACTTGCTGGCACCACCAGCTCCAGGGGGTCGTGCCCCCCATATCATAAGCACCATCCTGCAGTGAGCCCGAGGTAACCCCCCCACACCTTTCTGCCGTGGCAACAGATGAAACTGGGATCCCTCTGGTTCGCTTCCTCCGGTGCCATAAATCAGCACAGCTGTAATCTGTGGAACCCTGCTGAACCCTGGCTGAGGATCTGGCCCTCTTGTCCCCTTCAGTTTCCTTGCGGTGCTAAAGCAACAAGGACACCTCTGTCCTATTCATTTGCCCTCTGCATAGGTACCAGTGGTGGGAGGCAGAGATGTGTAGTCAGGATGTCTCCAGCTGTGCATCATCAATAAGAAAAACAAATGTTTTAAAGATGTTTCTCCACGTAAGAAAGAGCTTTATGACGGGAGGGCACACTCTTCCCAGGCATAAGAACTGCAGCGCCCTGACAAATTGGCATCTTGCACACACAAAGAACTTTAGCCCACTGTCTCCTATCTGACCCATAGCAAACCTCAAAATTTGCTTGCACTTGCTTACTGGAGGCTGGTTACACCTATATCATCTACTGTGACTTGCAAATCTGATGTTGTTTGGTCTTCCTCTACCAGTGCGTAAAAGATTTATGGCAGGGTGTAGCCATCCGGATGTCTTAATTCTTTTCCTTTGCCAAAAGACACCCATAAAACCTACCTGTCTCCTGTATTTTTCAACAGAAATGGAAGAAGAAAAGATCATAGCGATGAGGAAAATATTCTTTGGCACAATAAACTGTGCTCTGCAGAGCCACAAATGGAACCAGGCCTGGATTTACTATTATTATTATTATTTACTATTATTATTATTCACTATCCTAAAGTAAAGGCAAAATCCATCTCTAAAGTCAGATGAATAGTTGCACGATCTTAAATGAGAAAAGTGTCATCATCCTAGCCCTAAAGCACAACAGCAGCTCCACGAGCAACCCCTCTGGGGCTTCTTCCAAAGGCCTTGTGAAGATCATGGTATTTGCAGGGTGATGGGGTAGAGGCCTGCACAAAAGCAAAGCGATCTCTCTGCCTCTCTTTCGCTCAGACAAGCATGAAGTCGGAGGACAAGCTGCAACATAAGATCAGAAGTATCAGGTTGACCCTTCGACCTGAACCACTTATATGTTTTGTGGGGTAACTTCTTCACTGCCCCTCGAAGACAGTGCGGCCAATTTGAGCATGGTGCCTGAGCCCCAGCTCCCCCGTGCAACTGCTTTGCACATGTGGATGCTCTGCAGCCAGTCCACGGGGTGACCGTAGCTGAGAAAGGATGTCCCATTGCCAACTTGTGTCCTGTGAGGAGCCGGTTGGGAAGGCACCTTTCCTAGCTGTCTCATTTTGCCTGCGCCCCTCCAAGCCACACAAACACGTACTGTGTGACACAACATGCCAAACGCATACCTCTGCCAGGTGACTCAGCACAGGAGATTTGTTTCATGCATCACAGGGACAAAACTTGAGAGGTTCAGTAACATCATCATTAGACTATGCCCAATAATAATGCATGCTGTAGGAAGGGTTTACAAAAAAATGTCAAATAAAGAAAATAATGGAATTAACCAAGCCTAGGAAAATCATCATCTTGAACCTCTCCCCTTGCCTTCTTCCCTCTGAGGTCCGCTGTTGCATCAGATTTTTCTCTCATGTCTCCTAATTCTTTCTATCTAATGCATCTGAGGGTGGGTCTCATCCTCACTCCACCGGCCTAAAATCTGACAGGTTCCCGGACTCAGCATTTCCTCGAGGCAATGAGGTCTGCAGGCCCAAGGTCGGAGGCACGTTCATACATGATGCCCGGGTTATGCTGGAAGATCACACACGCAGCAAGGCCTAGCTCTCGGAGGTTCAGCAATATCCAAATTAAGCTCCCTGTGCCACCTCCATCCAGTTCCTGCAAGCCTTTTCAGCTGCACTGAGGTCCTGAATTACTAGGGGATGCCTAACCTCCCAAGAAGACCTTCCCAAACTGCATCCTTGCCTGCTCAGACTGCTCCAGCAGCTGGGGACCATGACCTAGAAGATCCATAGCCATGTGCTCCAACAGCAGAGTTGTGTCTGATGGGCAGGAGGACCTTGAAAGGCAGATATCCAGCCTCCAGCTGGGATGCAATCACGAGCAGAGCTTTGCTCCAGCAGTCCTGTGCACGATGAGCGGGCAGACACGCAGTGCAGGACACAACAAGTCCTGGGCCATGCCGATCACAGTGCAGAGCCAGCCTGGCTTTTCCCAGAGCCTGTCTCAGTCACAAAGCGTCTTTCTCTGCCTTCCTAGGCATTACCAAAGCCCCTGCAGCCCAGATTAGCTGCCAAGACCCAGCTCAGAGAGCCATGCTTGAGCTGACGCTGATCACCACTTCTCCTCCTGAGGCCATACGGCGAGCACAGCCCTCAAATCCTGCTCGGACAGAAGTCTGTGTCACCTGCATGCAGCTCACAGTTATCAGAGAGACAAACAGGGGACAGGGGTGCTGAAGCCCCACTTTGGGCATCGGCAGGCACTGCTGCTGCTGAGAAACACCCGTCATCTCTCTCTCTGTGACAGCATTTCACTCCTGCCTGCTCCCACCTCCTTTGTACCAGCACCAGCAGGGACTCCTGGTGGCTTTTCAGCTCAGATTAGTTCCTGAGTCCTAATTCCAGGAGCAAGCGGTTGATTTTTGGATCCTGATCGAGATTCACCCTGCTGAGAGTCAGGAGGAGAGAAGGCAAACTACATGACCTCCCTTAGAACCCAGCCCAGTTTCACACACAAATGTCTGAGACACAAATGAGTCAGACCCACAGCTAATTTAAATTCAAAAGGGTTTTGTATAAATCTTCATTGCCTTTCCATAAATCATTAATTCTGAATCAGCTGATCTTTTTGTTTGTTTGTTTTGTTGTTTTTTTCTAAACAAAGCAGAACTTGTGCTGTGATACAGAGAGTATATAGACCCTTCCAAGCTAGACTGTGATGGTTCTTGAACAAGAACTATCAACAATTCAAAAAGTCCTTTTCTACCTATCCTGCAAGACCTACCTATAGTTCATCATGAGAGAAAAGTGTACCATGCACATAGAGGCAAAAACCCTGTAAACCCCCCTGTGGTGTTTTCATGGAACAATATTCCTGATGGATGGATAACCTGCACTCCCATGGACAGGACATTGAAATAGTCACAGAAGAGAAGACCCTGGAGAACCTAACTCCAGCTTTGCACAGAGCCAGTGCATTGCGAAGCAGCACCTACTCCATGCAAAGTGGAAGTACGAGCACCACAAGTATCAAATCCTCCCTGACTTAAGACTTCCAGAGATGTGGCTTGAGACACAACTGCAGGCAAACACCCCTCACCAGTTCTACCTTCTCTACCAAAGGAGTGCTTAGTTTTAGTTAGTCATTTATCATAGCTGGGCAAAGCACAGGGCTTTCTAAGTCGTTAACCTGCAGGGGAGTTTAGTCAATGGCACACTCATGATCCAGCTGCGAGAAGGGGAAAGAAAAGATTCCCATCTTACTCAGATAATTCACCTGCTTCTGTGATTCAGCGCAGCAGATGGATCTAACCAAGCCTCAAACGTGACAGGTAAACCTGCACACACATGCGGGATCATGGGCTAAAACTTGGAGACTCGTAAGACTCCTCAGTTTGCATTTACACCTCAGCCTAAAACTCAACAGCCTGCAAAAATCAAGATGCCTACATCACAAATTGCATGGTCTCACTCTGTATCTGTGTGCCTGCAGTCCCTCCGGAGCCTTGAACCACACGGTGAGGTGGCAGCTCAGTGGCAGACCCCACAGAAGGTGCTGCCTTTTGTTCCCATGGGACTCCACTCAGGTTTCCACCAGTTGCAACCACACGGTTTCACATGGCCATCAGCCAAACTCGGGGATAGTTTCAGTTGCACATCAGTAACTAGGTCAAAAGAGAATCTAACCTACCCAAAGGGCCTTTTCCTCAGATGAAAGTCATCCTCTACCTCACGAAGCAAAAAGGAGCTAGGAATCATACCACTTGCTCAGGATTCAGGCAGGGAAGATCATGAGAAAGCATGAAGTGAACCAAGGAACCTTCCACTCACTGCACACCCAGCTTAACCACTGAGATAACTGCCCCATCTCGAGTGTCTTTTGGGAACTAGCCTATGTATATGGCTGTGGTCTGGCCAAACACAGCCTGAGAGTGAGCTACTGTCCCATTGCCGGTCATATCTGCACATCCCCAAGTGGCCAGGCAGCATCCAGGTCCTCTTTTCAGTGGCTAACACTAGGATACAGTTGGACTTGGTGATCTTAAAGGACTTTTTCAACCTAAATAATTCAATAAATATGATTTTATTCAAAACTAAGAAAAAAAAAAAAAGAAAAAAGAAAAAAAGAAAAGTTGGTGCAAATGCCACTGAGGATCCATCATGAATTAGATCCTAGGTAGACACAAAGGACACTAATTCTGCAGTGGGTTGTGTGCTGCTCTCACACTTGAGGGATTAAGCTAACTGCTTCACTTTTCAACCAAGAGACCACCCAGGAAGGTCTGATCAGAAGTCCACCTTGCCTCACGCCCTGTCTTCACCCACATTTGGTAGAGGATGACCCAAGGAACACACACAAGGACAACATAGCAAGGACAAGCACAGAAGAAGCGTTCCCCTGGTGTGTTGGCCTAGCCCTTAGCAATCAACAGCGTAAGGATTCCTGATGGAGCTTGCAAAGTGACCAGCACCTAATAGCTCCTGTGGATGTCCCCATCTAACTGTCCTACCTCTGCTGACTGAAGGGATTTTATACCTGCTTGGTGTCAGACTGTTGATTAAAATAGGCTGCAAGTGTGGGCTAGACTGGGAATTTCTGTGTTCCAGACAATAAAGAAGCAGTGGCCACAATGACAACACCATGATGTACAAGGTGGGCTAAAATCGGCAGAAGGAGGGGAAAGTCCCAAGAGACGTGGCAGAGAAAAAACAAAAGTTTTCTATCTTCTGTTTAGGTGAATAACAAGAGGACACAAAGAAAAGAAAAGGAAAAAAAAAAAAAAAAAAAAAAAGACAGTCTGCTAAGTGATCTCAGCTTCTCTCCAAAAGGGCTGCATAAATCCAATCAATCTTGGAGACGAAAACAGGTATGGGTCCTAACTGGGAGGCTGAAAACATAATTCTTCAGTTTTGCAAGCAAAAGAATACAGAAATAAATGAGAAAAAAATATATATCGTCTTTTGATTTTACAGGTAGAAAAACAGCAAAACAAAATACTTTTGTAGAGGTCAGAGGACACAAGTTGGAATAAATTATTTGGTCCATTTTGCATAATTTAACCTTTACCAAATATCAGAACAATGTTTGAACTAAAAATGCCATGGCAAAATTAAATAAGAAAAAGGGTTGTTTGGAAAAGGCAAGAATAAATGTTTTATTTATTTATTTTCCAGATGAAACTTCTTCAATTTTTGGATACTTAATGCCAAACATTTTTGATCCAGGATGGTATTTGGGGTAAGAATATTTTTAGTCTTTTTTTTTTTTTTTTTTTTTTTTTTTAAACCAAGAAAGCTTAACTCAGTTCTCCTCATTCCTACTGCCCTAAATTTCAGGGTCTCGGTTCTAAAGTAAGGGACAGAGCAGATTTTAAATTCAGGTTCAGAATAAACAATACTAAAATCTCTGAAGTTTTCTCATGAGTCTTTAAGCAGCTGAGACATTGCAGGTTGTTTTTTTTGTTTTTTTTTTTTTTTTTTTCTTCTCACTTGGGACACTTCCAGACCTGGAAAAACTTGTTCCAAGTGAAAAACAAAAAGGGTGTATTTCTTGCCAGGAGAACGCAAGCATCAAAACCCACCCAAGAATTTCACAGAGGGGCTTCAGACCCCGGATTCCCCCGCAGCCCATCTCGAGCCTCTCATGAGCAATGACTTTGATTCACCTTTGCGCAGTTCCGTTTCTCACTGCCAGTATGAGGATTCTCCATTTGACACCCATCGTGGGTCTCAGCTCCCATCCCCAGGGTGGAAGTGAGCATGGCAGGAGGCGCAGAGCACTGGAGTTGACATCTGTCGCCTTGTCTGAGGAGGAAAGTTTTGCCTGGGGTAAAGATGTTCAGATTGGGCTGGGCTGCCTGTTTTCCAGTGGGTTCCAGTCCCTATCAGCTTCACCCATTTAGTAGGCTGGTGTTAAACAAGTTCAGAGGCAGGTGTGGCCCCTGCAAGGAATTTCTTTGGCTGTGGGAAACTTGCACTGAGAAACAGTTTTTGTAATGCTTGTCCGGGCAAGTAGGAAGCCTGTCCCCAAGGTCCCATGAAAGCTTTGGTGGTAGATACCACATTGCCTAACACAGAACAACACCTACAGAGAACCAACTGGTGGTACCCAAGGAAAGCTGTGATACTACAAAAGACCAAGCAATGGGCTGGTGTAAATTAGAACACTCATTAGCAATACAGGGAGATGATAAGGTCTTCTTGTATGGTACAGACTGCAGCCACGGGAGGCCCAAGATTCCAAGCCTTCCACACCACTTTTTGTTAGGCTTTTGCTTTCTGTTCACAAGAGCAGGGCTTCCCAGGCAAAACCTTGCCAGCTCCTTCAGCTTCAGGGGTGTAGAAGAGTCCAAGGACTCATCCTTCCCAGAATCACTACGTTTTCCCTCATACACGTTTGCACTATCCACGTGCCAAACATGAGAAGAAAGCTTCTGCCAGCTCCTTCTTTCCCCAAAACCCAGCGCCAGTGTAGGGCTCAGGAAAGGTCTGGATGCCCTTAGCAACCTGCCTCCTGATTACAGTGTATATCCACCCTGCTCTTCACAAGCACATGCAGACCCCTCCATCCCTCAGTCTGAAATGAGTGGACATTGCAAAAACAGTCACTTCCCACTTGAGAAATGGAACCCATAATCCAGCCTTTGCTTGTTTGGTCCATCTACAGAGTGCAAACATCTCAAGCCAAGGAGCATGTGTTTGCACAGTGCCAAGCACAACAGGACCATGATCTTTGATGGAACATCTACATACTTCTGAAATACTGATCTGATAAAGTCCTCTCAGTGTTCAAACAGCACCCAAGAAAAAACACACCCCAGTTCATATTCTCTATTCACCATGGGTATCCATCCTGGTCACAGAACCACGCTGACCACTATTGCAGACAAGGCTGGTGTGGCCAGGAATATAATTTGCACTTGGCTAAGCATTAGACCCCACAAACATTTATTTTTGTTTGCTGAGAGTGTGAGGAGCATTGCCCTTGAAACAGCTACACCAGGAAGCACCCATACAGGAGCAATCACTTGATGGCCAAGTGTCCATTTGGTATAAAACAGTACAACTTGCTGTGAATCTACTGCATAATATTCACCAAGTACAGGAGAAATCTGGGTGATTTCCACAACCTCATTGGCTACACGCATCACCTGAAGACCTGGCATCCATTTTTTATGTATTGTGCTCATGAGATTGCTGAACTAGTTTCTCAGCAATTATTAGTGCTCCTTGGTTATGCATAGCTTCTGCTTTGATGTCCTCACTTCTCAGCACCAATGTCCTGATCAGAGGTGCAGCAGAATAATGCTCGGAGGTGGGTTTCTCCCCTGAGGTTTTGCAATTAGCTTTCTTTTGCAGTTCAAGCTGTTTTGTGTTCTCCACTAAGCCTGATTAGCATCTACAGCCACTTTGCTGTACACTGCTCCTCCCCAGGCTCAAAGGTGGTTCTTTTTTTCTGAACATTAAATTATAGGTGTTTAACATGCAACCTGAAAGATTTTTCTAATCATGTCTCAGCACTTATTACTCCCGGTAAGCAGAGGGGATACCATGATGGCTAACGTCCCTCTACTACCAGAGCAAGCCTGCCCTGGACCCTCTAGAGCTAGAATAAACTGTTTAGAACTACAATTGCTAGTAGAAGCCCACCTCCAGCAACACTAACATTTATTTGTCGAGTCCCCTTTCTCGGAAGTACCTCTTATTATAGGTTTTTCCTCCTTATGGACCAGCTGTCTGCAGGGATATAGGGGCAGTGCTCTGTATGGGTGTCAGAGGAGACAGCAAAATGCCAGGCTCTCTGCTTGTGGAGAAAAGACTCTTCTCCATCTAAGGCAGATGGAGAACACCTCATGTACAAACTATGAGCGTGTCAGTCTCCTAAACTGCACTAAAATTGGAAGATTTTACATCAGCCAGCCCAGGTGAATGCAAGAAAAATTCTCACTGGCTTCCCAACGAGGCTGAGGGCACAAAGCAGTGGGGGCTCAAAGTCACCAGCTTCGGGACGAGGAGGGACAGATGGCCCTTGGTGGCTGGAAGCCAGGCTATGCCCGCAGGTGGCCATGTCCCTGCGGGTGGCCGTGTGGCCCCACCGCTGTCCATGGTACCACCGCACCGCGGGGCTGCCTGCCGGCAGCGCGCCCTCCCCTCGCCTTCCAAAGCCACAGAGAGGGAGAGGACCCACGTCCCCGTCTGGGAGCACCCAGAGTCCCAGAACTGCCCTAAGTTAAGGGCTCGGCTCTCAGGGGGCTGCAGATTTTCTGATGTTACAAACTAGTATAGGTTTGAAGTGGACCTGAACATCAAAGCATAAAATCGCAGGGGATTATGAGCAGCTGAGCTGTCTGTGCAACAGGGCAGAGCTGGGGGCTGCATTCCCTACAGAGAGCATCCCCTGTCCCTTGAGGAACTGCCACCAGTGACCAGGGCTCATGAGCTCTGCCCGTCCCAGCTGAGCAAGGCTGGGATTCCCCCAACATTAAGGAAAGGACCAAAGGGAGAGACTCAAAGGATGAAAGAGCCAAGAGGAGAAAAACAGATATCTGGAGATACCTGAAGATACCTCAGCTCTGCTCATTTTGTACTTAGGGAATGACAAACTATACTTCACAGGGCAGTGAAAGGCCCTGAGGAGGCTTTACCCCCATCAGCCTGAGACAGCACGGGACATGCTCCCATGTCAGATGGCTGTTTCAGCTCCTTTATTGCCGTAGCCTTCCCCCTCCTTATGCAGAACAGGGTTGCACATAGCCTGCATCACTGTGAGTTCCAGAAAACACTTTCTGACATGCCAGCTGAAGTAATTTTCATTTTCAGAACATTTCCTTTTCCCCTTACACTCCCAGCTCCAACTGCACACCTGTGTGAGGCAGGAAACAAAAATCAGGATGCCAGCAGGTGTCTTGCTCCCTCTTTGGTTTCCTTGACTGTGGAGGACCTCTTGCTAACACTGACAGATTAAGAAAAACAGTCTCCTCCCCACCCTAATGCCCCTAATTGATGATAAAGGATGCATAGCTAAAAGTCAGCCTAAAGATTTAAATGAAATCTCTGATGGGCATGGGTTTCTGCCTGCAGATTACCGCTGAAAGGTTTACTGCAGTTTCAGTCCTCAGGAATCAATTCCTTCTCTTCCAAAAGTTAAAATGGAAATACAGCCCCATAAATGTTTCACAAGGTTTCCATGTTTGTCGAACAAAAAAGTTCACTAAGAGCTTCCTCAGTAATGGCCACAGCACTATGAAACTACATGCTGAGTAAATGTAAGTAGCAGGAGGAAGAAATGGAAGTGCTGACTGTGATCCATATCAGATAACACAGGAAGGATGATTAATTTCACTGTACAGGTAAGAAACATGCCCTAGTCACAGAGCAAGTCTATGGAGACCTGAACACTGACCCCAGGTCTCGTGGGTAAGTAAATTCTGGAAATTTCAGTAAATCCAGCCAAAATCTGTACTTCTTTATGTTTGTCACAGACAGGTCAATAACCTTGTCTGAGCAGCTCCCAGACAGCTTCAGATGCATCAGACAATCAGATTTAAAGTGTTCCTAAATCCATCTAGAATCTGAAGAGAGAACAACCATTCCCCTCTGATGTTCCCTGCCCACCACCGGTTGCAAACACCACATCCAGCACCTTTCTAGGGCTCCGTTTGGTCCCCAAACCCTCCTTGGACCAATCCACAGCTCTCCTAAAGCTGACGTTCAGACACATTCCCCAAAGAGCCCACCTGACTGTGGAACTTGGGGTTTCCTAGTTATGTTCCTCAGGAATTAAGTGGTGGGAAAGCAAAAAAAAATTCTTTCCACAATCTCTTTAGTCACGGTTGTTCTAAAGGTTACAGGAAAACAGAAAACCACTGAATACCAAACCACCACATCCAGGCCCAGGAATGTTTTTGAATGACTAGGATGGACAGCCTTTCGTGGGCTGACTTTCTGGTGATATTTCAGTGTGCTCCCTTGCTTTTACGCTGTGCCTCGTAAAAAGGAAAAAAAAAAAAAAAAGAAAAAAAGAAAAAAAAAAACACTCCCCAAATTAGAATGAACTCAGTTCAGCCCCTCTGCATTCTCTCTCTTTTTTTTTTTTTTTTTCCTAATGAAAATGCAGAATCAAGGTAAAACTTTTTAAATATCTACAATCCTCAGTCATTGAGCAAAATACTGCTGTCTTAAGCTCAGAACAAATGAAGCAGATATTTGTATATTTTCTGCAATTAAGTTTTTAACAGAAGATTCACAGCAGGAACAATATTATTCAAAATATGCAAGTTATCATCATAAGCCAGAAATTTGGGGGGAAAACAACTTGTTAACACATTTTCTATAGAATTCTTCTCAGGATATGGAAAGCACAAACCCTTGAATACAACACATCTGACCAAGTCAAACTCTACCGTTCATCATGAGAACTCTTCATAAGGGACTGAGAAGGGAGAAGAAAATCCTCGCTTCCTCACTTTCCTTAAGATTTGTTAAAGATTTTTATTTATTTATTTATTTATTTATTAGTTCAAAGTAAGCAACACCTGGACATTTCTACATTTCATTGAGTAAAAACATCGGAGCAGCTTTTATCATTATTATTATTTTATTTTTGAATGTTCGGCATTGGTCCCTTTTTTATTATTATTATTATTTTCAGTTTTTATTGACAGCTGAAGCATGCCTGCTCTGTGATGCCCATGTGAACACCAAGACCTTTGGATGGCACTCAGCACCATACCCGTCCTGAGCTTTCTTGGGTGAGCTGCTATGAGGGACAGCAAATGTGTAGGAGAGAAGGGGGAAAAAACACAAAGCAGAGTTAAATCCCCAAATATCTGCCTAAACCAGGAATTCAGGAATCTACAATGTGATTAGAATAGTTGTGCTTCTGCTCTCTGCTATATTGATAAAAACCCCGAAGAAATTTAATTGACTCTTTGCATTTACTAATGATGCTCACTGATCCAAACAAGCCCAGAAGATGACCCTCTCTGGCTTCTTCTATGCCAACATGGCCTAATCTAACCCAGCAAAGGAAAAGGATTTCTGCAGAAGTGACAGATAAAAGGAAGTGCTGGGCTTCGGGCATCCCATACCCGCTGTCTGCCACTGGTCACAGCCACCAGACCACCTTAAGGTTGACTTTATTCCAACTTAGTCAAGCCAGCGCAACCAGCTATGGGAACCCTTTTGCTTTAAAGCCACTAAAATAAAGCAAACTTGAATTGATATGAATCGAATAAATGGAAACAAGAAAAGCCACTCTGAAAGTGAGGTAAGCGTCCACAGTGTGTTTTCCACCTGTTTTACTAAATTGGCACATGTTTCTCACGTAGACAAAGCCTAATTTACCTGACCCCGGGCAAATCCCATAACCTCTTTCTGCTTTATGTTTCCCGCTTTGTGAAATGAGGGTAACGCTGTACCCACTTTTGTGGAGTGCTCCGAGATTTATGGAGAAGGAGTGCTACATTACACTGAATACACTGAATAAGTAAGAATTATTTTACCTTGATGTATCAAGAAAAAAAAAAAAAAAAGAAAAAAAAAAAAGTGCTCCAGTCCAGTTCTCCACTGTTTTATCGGCATCTTGTGACTTAGCAGAAGCAAGAGTTTAGGGAACAATAAAAACAAAGTTAAAGTGTTCTCAGCTCATTACACATTTTCTCAATGTCTTTTCAGTTGCAATTAAACCAAAGAACCCTGAAATTAACTGGTTTCCAGCCTAAGTAACACTGGAAACATTTATTTCCTACCCTACATGTCTAATTAGTGCCATTTAGTCAAAAGGGAGCAAAACTCCAATTTGTAAGTGAAACTAGACGTATATTAAAAACACACTCTGTAATAATGCCCCAGTGCTTCTGTAATGCTTCATGCCTTCAAAGGGCTGAGCGAGTATGATCTCATTAATTCTCACAGGTAGGTAATTTGGTGTTATTAGCCTTGTTTTACAGCCAGATCTTACAGAGGTGGAAGTGATTTGCCCACAGGCACAGACTCCACGCTTGAGACTGAACTAGAACTTGGGAGAGCGACGTCGTAACCGGAGCTGGGGACCCTCTGTGCCTCCAGAGGGGAGCTCAGCACCTTGCAGGATCAGGCGACAGCTCTTACAGGGTTTAGGGGTCTGCTATAAAGACCGTTAAAAAGTCAGAGGGAAAGCCAGGGAATGTGAGAGCACCAAGCTTATCGGCAGCTGTGCATCAGCTTTTCTCCTGGCTCTTCATCCCTAACACAAGCAATATCAAAGCTTTCCTGTTTATGGCTCCACTGCAGCTTGTGCTCCTGGCTCTCAGAGGGAAACATGTCTTTAGACCATGCCACTATCCAAGGGCTCACTGAAGGGTCGCTGCCATTGGAGGCTGCAAGAGCTTTGCCCAAAATAAATCAACGATAAGAGCAGTCTCACACAGGAGCCTACATGGCCAAATCCAGCATGCTTTAGCCACTGGTGCACAAGATTTCACTCTCACCCCCTTGTTCACCTTCCATGCAACTCTGGAGGCATCAGTGTCGCTGTAAAACCCCCGGTTTTACAGTGAGTGTCCCCAGCCCAGAAGCACGGCATTAGGACATGCTCCAAAGAGTCTCAGTCCACGTAGGCTATGCCTGGCCAACACATTGTTCCTCCCCTGTGCCACCTCCATGGCCTGGCCCATAGGTGCTCCCACTGCACACCTACCACATCACACACCGTGTGGCACCAGCAGCTGCCCAAAATACGCAGGAGTAGGAGGCAAAACTCATGTACACCCCTCCCAGTTAACAGCTGGAAGGTTAGAGAGCATTCCCCAGGTGTGGAAAACCACAGCTCCCTCTGACACAGGAGGCAGAAATCCTCCAAATCCTGCTGGCTGTGGGCAGTGCCCGTACCCAACAGCAGAGCCTGGAGAGGGGCTCGCAACCCCGTTCTGGAGAAGCTGTGCAGCAGCAAAAAAAAATTAATAAATAAATCAAAACCTGAAGCTCCAGAGGGCAAGAGTGAGCATGACTCCACAGCCTTGGGATTGGGGCACTCCCCTGGGAGTGGGGAGACCTGAATTCCAGTTACCAGCACCATGGGCTGTTTAATTTTAAAATACATAAACAGTCCTTGGAGCAGGAACGGGAACTCCGGCCTCCCCGCTCCCAGGTGAATTTCCCCAAGCGCTAACACGGTCTTGCTTGTTCTTTCTTGCTGACCCACTGAGTTTGGTGTTTCCCTGCTGCAAAGTGGAACAACTTTCCCCAAACGAGGAAAAGGGGAGCCAAGAGCCACCTGCCCCCTCCCTACGTAGCCCCAGGAGGCTGGTAACTGAGTGTGGTGGGAGATGTGGCTTGAACCCTTCCTGACCAAAAAGGGACCTGAGCCCAGGTCTCCCCCATCACGAACGCGTGTTGGGGCTAGCGAGGCGAGGAACTGCTGACACAGGAGAAGAAGCCCTATCCCCTTGCAGTGGTGCCAGCACACATATGGTTTTGGATAAAAAGGGTTTACATGCTGTACGTGCCGCCCATGCCTTTTAGTCCAGGGACACAGCTCTGAAGAGCTGCAACATCACACCGAGCACGTGGTAGTTACATTGGTTTTGGAGCACTATGTTGGCTCTGGAAGGGGGAAAACAATAAAGACTCTCACACCAACATAAAAACTGGTATGACTTCACTTTTTTTTTTCTTTTTTCTTTTTTTAAAAAAAAAAAAAAAATTGGGAGTTTGTGAAGTTGCTTACAGCCCAGCCTTGACCCTATGGGCCTCTGACCATACCGCTTCCATGGCCTTCAGGATAGTGGCAGAGGAAAGGAAGAAGACATAGCATTTCTCCATCTCTCTGAAGCTGTGAAAGCCCCAGTGAGAGGAAGCTTTGGGGGCAAGGAGAAGGCGTTATGCTCCCCTCGCTGTCCCCCTGCACCTTCCCTGACCCCCAGCACACCTTGCTGCCACTCCCACCACAGCAGTGCCGCAGCCAGCACAGCTGCAGCAGCCAGCACGAGCTGCTTAAAATTCATTTCAAAGCACGGCTAGCAAGCCCATCTCCTCCAGGTGTCCACAGGCTTTGTAACTTTTCAAGATGGGTTGATTATTTTGGGAGCTGGGGCCTGTTTGAACACTGCAGTGCTCCAAAAAGGTTTTCAAAGTGTGGGGATGGAAATGCATGCACACTCTCACACACACCTCACGCCCACGCACGCTCACTTCCAAATACTCCTTTCTCACACCCACAGACGAACTCTGTCTCACACAGGGACACTATCACAGCATCGGCAGCTCTCATTCCCAAGTCCTTGCCTTCTCAGGCTCGTGCACAGACTTTCCCCTTTCCTCTGTCCCACCGCATGTTAGATTGGTTCTTACCTCTCAGTAGGTTCATCTCCCAAGATCCATACAAGCAGTGGTCTGAAAGACCCTAGGAAGGGTTCTGGAGGAATTTCATAAGAGGAGCAAGATCACAGTGCAAACAAGCAAACCAGAGGAGCCCTACAAGTTGGGCAGTTCCACCAGGAAGGAGCTTGGAAGGATGCTTGCTTTGAGTATAATAATACAGAGAAAAGCATAACCCATAGCTGAATCTACCATTCTTATATGGATTACAGGCAAGTTTATTCAGGAAAGTCACCCAAGAGTTCAAGTGCTCAACCCCAAAGGCCTGTTTCCATACAGCAATCCTCAGCCTAAGAAGGGGGTTCAGACCTCCCCACAGAGCACAAGCTGCCTGCCAGGGCACATCCCCAAGCCCATCAGCCTGAGGCCCTTTCTCAAATCTCCCTTGTCACCAGAGCTGCAGGTGCTTCATGCACCACCACAACCACAGACAGGTTGTCTGTGGACAGCCCGGAGCTTTCAGCTCCTACAGCCCGGAGCTTTCTCCTGAAGGTGGTGCACACTCCTGTCCCCCTGGCACTGTTGCAGTGGTATTGATAGAGAGGAAGGGGAGGAAAAACAAATTGCGGTTTGTGCGATTGCCAAGGGTGTAGGAAATGGGGATTCCGTTCCCTTTTGCTTGGGGAGGAAGACTACAGATCATACATGCCACCCCCCAGCAGTGCGATCTACTCATCAGCTGGAGACTCAGCTCTACTGTCCACCTTTCAAGACAATCTTGGAGAATTTGTTGATGTTAGAGGTCATCACACCTCCAACAGGCCCCTCAGTCATGTATAGTTTCTACACCAAAGACATAAAAAACCATGTGGTGTGCAAGGCTGGTGAGCTGTACTGGCAGGACAAGGACAGGTTTTGAGCAACATCAGTTCCCTGGTCCATCTCTGCACATAGGCATACACATAACTGTGCTGGAAGAAGGCTGAAGGAAAAGGAGATTCACCGTTAGCACAGTCCTCATCAGCATCTGCCCCACTTATCACCTTCTAAAGTGATGAGTGAGTGACATCCCAAAAACATACACCTTTCTTTGGTGAAACAAAAGTGAGTTAGAAATTTATCAGAGCTGAGGGAAGATACAAGAGAAAACCTGGGATGAGGTTTCTGACTGGAAATGGAGAAGCCGGCACCCAAAGAGTTATTTAATTTAAAATAATTTCAGTCTAAGAGCAAGGACCAGTAGCAGAGAAGCTCCCTCATTACGACTACAGTTCAAGACAACTGTCCTGAAGGACTTTTCCAACATGCTCCACTCCCATCCCAAGCAGCATCAGAAATGTACTTGTTTAATGCCTCTGGACACACTCATTTCCCAAATACTAGGACAAAGCAGTTCAAGTCTGTCCCCCACAGGAGGGAGGGAACACAAGTCTGAAATAAACCTAAATAGTCCGGCTAACACTAATGGAGTTTGCAAAATGCTGCGATGCTGCCAAAGGAGCATTTTCTCCAATCTCTGCCACTGCACACCGCAGACAGTGGGTTATATTGTTCAGCACAGGATGAGCGCAGTCTCTCCGTCTCTTTTATTAGCAGCCTGCTTCCCAGATCCTAGGCCAGCCTTCCCTACCAGGTCTTGATTAACCTTTTGGTGAGCGCCTCTCTCACACGCACGCACTACCAAACAAAGCCACTAGCTCGCATCTTCCAGCAGCGCCGCTTCTTCAGAACATCCCTCTGATTCATTTTTGTGATGTTTTCCTTTCAACCGTGTGGTTTGCCAACCACCCCTCCCCTCCCTCGCTAATTGATTTCTCAGGAACCACAGATGTAGCTTGGCACGTTGGATCCCCTTGGTCTGTCAGCCACAAAATCACCTCCCTTCTCCCTCCCCCTTTCCCAAGCCATGCTCAGGGAGGGGAAATGCCTTCCTGCTTATAAACCTCCTGCCCCAGCTGTACTCCATGTGGGGAAATAAAATACACATGAGATAAGAGATGCAAGAGGCAAGGGCCATGCCCAGACTAAAGAGAGACAATTGCCAAAACGCCTGAGCGTGGAACAGCCCTGCCTACTCCTCACCCTGCTCCAGCCCAGGCAATGCTGACAGATAGCAGAAACCAGGGTTATCAGGCACCTACATCCCTTGGGTACTTTTGGAAATTGCTCTTCTCAGAAGTCCCTCAGGGGGTATCTGCCCCATACTGTGACACCGAAGGCAGCTTCAGAGGAGCCACCCAGAGCAGGAGGAAGGAGGGGCTCCGTGGAGGCTGATTTATTCTGCTTCTCAGGCACATTCGCAGCCCACGCACGTTGCTGCAGATGGGCTGGTGCAGATGACCAACGCTGCCAGCCAAGCATGAGCTCAGGCCACAGTCTCAAGACTGCCCCTCGAGGTCCCTACCCACTCTAGGTACCCACCAGCAACACCTAAACCATCAATAGCTTTGGAACCTAGGTCATGAACCTCTGCTTATCCCTACTGCATCTGTTAGCTTGTTCCTGCCTCCCTGTGGGATGAACCAGTGTCCCCCAAGATGAAGCCCAGGCGCAGATCTAAGGACTTTTTTCTCCAGGTTTTGCTCCCTGTGCACTGTATAGGTAGGTCTTGCTCAGGTTTGGTGCTATCCATCCTCCACAGTCCTCCAACCCTTCTAAACACCTCCTTACACCCTCATGACACACCTCACAACATGCTATAAAACCTGCTCCCCATTGGCCTGCAACATGGCCCTCACCTATTTCAGGCACTTTGAATTCCAAAAGAAAGAAGAAATTAATTGTAACAGGGAGTTGTGAGGGGCCCAGAAGAAACCTGATCCAAGTGCTACATGGGGACCTTGCAGCACACACTAGGGTTGCTTGGTGGCAGGGCAAAGCTACCACGAGGCGTTCCTGCAAACCTTATCTGTAGCAGCTCCTGGGGGAGGTCCCAGTTCTGGGGAGGAATAAATAACTGTGTAGATGTTAGTCAGAGATGGGCAGGTTTCCAGCCCTCTATTTGGGCACAGCAGCTCCTGCTGCTTCCCACTGTTACAGTCACCTCACCTTTTCACTGCTCGTGTTCCCTGAGCCATCGCTCCCCTGGCACCTACAAGCCCTCGTTACTTGGTGAGCTGGCTGAGGTCAGCACAACTCACACATTGTCTCAGGCCAATCAAAGCCTCTTTTTTTTTGGAGTGTGAGAAGAATACATAATTATTGCTTTCGTGTTATTTAATTTGGGACAAGTTTTATATACGAGACTCTCATCTTGCAATAGAAAATGTACAAAGATTTTTCTGAAAAGGCACATTTTTCTGAATTTTCACATTTTTCTGAAAAGGCACGAGACAGTAAATTTGTCTCAGCATCAGGATGCTGTTTTGTCACGAGAGGGGAAAGTACCTGCCAAAACCCACTGCCCATTTCCCACTGGCATGCAGTGAAGCCTCGGCAAAGGTAAGGTGGGTTACAGAGTCCTCACACCCAGTCTGCCATGCTGCACTTTGGCATCAGATATCTCTGTGCTGGAAATAATGGAAGAAACCACATGAACCTCGTCTGGTTCATCTGTTGCTGTGTCAGACTAAGAGCTCGCTCTCAACACAGCGACTAAAAACAGAAGGGAAGAGCTGTTGACGAAGCAGAGACAGCTTTCATAGTCAGATCCCTCCCTATAACTAGTAAAATTGGTTTTACATCTGAGAAGCTACATGGGAAAGGAAAATAAAATGAAAATGTTTCAGTGATCCAGAGTTGCATGGAGTAGGAAAAGCCGCAGCTACCGAGTCTGTTTGGCTGCATGGTTAACCAGCCAGTAGACGGAGTAGATAGATACTCTTATCTTTTAACCAGGGGCATAAATAAATAAATAAATAAATAAATAAGCCATCACCTCTGAACCTTCGGAGCCTCCCACCAGCCACATTAGCTTCAGCAGCAACACGGCAGCTTCCCAGAGCAGAGGCAGAGACCCAGCTCCAAAAAGGCATTTTTGGCATTCAGTCCCTTCTGGTTGCTGTGGGTCTTTAGCACCCAGAAGCCCTTCTGAAGCCAAGCCAAAGGCAATAGGTGTTGCTGTGGGAACAGGACAGCGGAAGTGGTGTCTGCTCAGTGCAGGTGATTCAGCCTGGATACATGAAGAAGTGGGGAATATTTCAAAGGCCTTCGTCAGAAGCCAGGTCTGATAGCCAACGCCTTGAGGTGGGAGCCCAGGGGCTAAGGTCTGTTCTCAGCTCTGCTTTGTGACCTCGGACAATTTCTTTCATTATCCCAGATGAGAGGGTGTGTATTTACAGAGCCTCATCATTCCAAGATGCACAGAAAGATTCAAGACCTGACCACTCACTTCAACACAGACAGGAAACGTGAAAGACCAGCACAGCCATGCTGAGCTGCAAGGCAAAACATCACCCTCATTTCCCTGTTCACTCCCTAGACACAAGGAGATATCCCAAAGCACAACATCCACTCATCTCTGAACAACGCAGACTACCAGCTGGGTGAGGGGTACAGAAAGTTACCCTGAAAGCGATGGATTTACAGCCTTTCTCCATCACTGGATGTCCTGAGGTAGTGTTTCACCTTTCCAAAGCCTGTTGTCTGCTCTAGACAACGGCACCCTTGAGGAAAGCACATCATGGATAAACAGCACCAGTTCCAGAGCCTGAATTCACCATTTCCACCCTGGCACAGCTCCACAGAGAACAGTGAAATTCTCCTGCTTTGGGAATGTAGGTCTGGAAAGGATCTCCTGCCACTGGCAAGCAACACTTTTCCTCTGCTGTAAATGTAAATGAAACAGGGTCCCAACTTTCACCCCATTAGCCAGCTAGCCAGCAGTAAATTGCCCTAGACCATGAAAGCCTGCCAATGGCCTTGCATTCTCCTGTGTTGGTATGAAACCAAAGCAACTCTGTCTAACTCCCAGATCACATTTGGATTCACACCAGTGTAACACCATTAAGTCAAGCACAGTTACACCAATGTGTCGGTGATGGCAGAAGAGATTCAGAGCAAAGCGTTTTTGGAACTGATGTGTTAACACAGGCAAGCAAGACCCTTCATGCACTGTAACAGCTTAATATCTGTGCCACTATTCAGGAAATAGTAATTGTGAGTGTTGTTTCTCTTATGGTACTGCATATCTGAAATCTGAGTATTTGTAATGGTATGAAAATTACATACAGAATAGGAAAGTTAGAGCTTAATTGTTACGATTCCAAATACCAGTGTTCTTTCCTTAATCTTAACTATCTGAGACAAAGGAAAATGTGCAATAAATGCATTTCATCTGCATGTCTCATCTTCAGACAAAATTAAGAGCTGTATACCTTTTTCATGAAAACATGTGAAATCTCATTTTAAAATAGACCAGAGGTTTCATGGACCAAAAGTTCACCTCAGAATTAGAGCTCTAAACTGGAGGAATGTTGAAAATAAAAGTGCTGCTGTGTTTTCCTTTGTGCCCTAGGACCAAATAATAGAATAGATCCAGCTGAAGTTTCCCAGGACAAAGCTGCTGCTCCTGGTGCAAGTGACCACCCTCAGCACACAGACATCGACGCGTAGCTCAGCCTCTGATTTTTACAGCACTTCACAAAGGTCTTTGTTTTTCTGAACATTTCTACATTTCCAAAGATAGTAAAAGCAGTAATGACAGTTAATGGATCTGGCATTTAATGACTTCCTAGATGAAGGGCCCTTAAGCTCTCAGATCTTCTAATAGGTCATTAACTGCCAAAAATTATCTAGTCATCTAGTTCAGGGATTTTTCTTAGTCTGTTTGCTATAACATCTGTATATTTCCAAGGGCCTGAGCCTCTGCCTACAAATATTAGTGATGCACTTCTCACTCACTCATTTCAGTAATACAGAATCAGGTACCAGCACCCTAAAGAAACGTCAGTAAATCTCACTGCTTTCAACAGAAGTTAAGTTCCTACACATTCTGCAGATCCAGGTGCTTCCCCGGTGACAGGGAGAGCTCCGGAAGCATCCTCTGGGGAGGAACAAAGCCTTAATGAACTGAGAAGGTGAAGCTGCACAAACCCTGTTCCCTTTCAGAGCCTCCCACTCCAGGTGCACGCGGGCAGCCTTGGAGGAGAGGAGGTGATGTGCCCCAGGTCAACGGCTTCTCTGCTGGGACAGAGAGGACAATTTCATGTCACAGCTGGCAGCAGCCCATGGCACAGTACCTGGCATGCCCCCATCACGAAATGGGGTGGGTTTCTGCTCAGAGTTTCTGCTAGGCAAGGGCTGCTGGGCTTGAACTTGCTAGAGCTGATGGAGAGAGGCTGCAAGTTCCCAGGTTAGCCACCAATGCTGTGTCCTTCGTATATGACCTTTCTCTGTACATGTTTGGTTCAAATAGCAGAACCTTTTCCCCACTGTCTCTATATAAAATCAGAGTCTGGAGGCTCCAGAGAAAAGACATTATGAAGCAATGAGTCAACTTTTGCTCTTTATTTTGTAACACCTATAGCAGTTGAAATAAATCCTCAAAGCCGCTCCTTTCCACCGATCCACAGTGCAAGTAAACTGGGAGTGACTGCACATCCTTGGCCGGAATCCCAATTGGTAGAAACTAGCATAATTTCCTGGCATTGGCAACACTCTTCTGATTCATGCCAGCCAAGGGCCTCGTCCAAGAAACAAACAACAACAACAAAAACCACGAAAGTGGTAATTTTTCCTCAAGAAGAAATGCATGCTCGTATTGTCTCTGCCAGTTCATGACGAAGCAATACATCTGTGTCAATACTGTGAATAGACAGTGGTTGCTTCCCCCCCCCTTGAGTAAATCCAGTGCCTGAATGAATCTATCATGAAATGGAAGACAAGTCCTAACACTCACCGTGGCAGCGAAGCAGCTCGCTGCATCCTTTGCCTTTGTTTCACCTCAATCACTATTTATCAAAACAGCCATTTGTCCCTCCAGAGAGTGCTAAGTCCTCCTGATATACAAAGGCTACATCTGCACTAGTACATTAAATAATGTCAGTGAACATTTCCAGGCACAGGAACACCACCATCGATATTGTTACACTCCTGCAACAGCCACTGGCATGGTTTTGGGCCAGGCCAAATGATGGTTTTGTGAAAAATGCCTGAATAGGAGCCAGCCTGAGCCAGGGACCATCCCCAGCATCCCCAGTCACCCTGCCTCAGAGGACAAGAGAGCCCAATAGCATGGGCACGAGGTTCCTGTCCCAGTTGGCTGCAGTGCCGGAGAACAGTCCCAGGCACATGTAATTTACTGATATAGACATAGCCAACAAGGTTTCTTCCTTTCAGCAAGGGAAGAGAAAGCAAGACACATTGTTTAAGTACTGGGAAAAAATAAAAATAAAAAATATTTTTTTTAAAAAAAAGTATAAAGCTGTCAATTTTCCAGTGAGAATAGGAACCCTGTAGCATTCCCAGTCCCACTTACAAGTTTTACCATAATACTTCAGTTGTCTAAACTGGTTGTCTAAACTGCTTTTCAGTGATAGCCTCGTATACCCCTCATTTTTACAAGGACAAGAAAAGGTTTCCGAGCAAAAAAGTTCGTGCTTCTCAGAAAGCAAAGCCAACCAGCTCCAAGCCCAGAGGATCAGGAAAGCTCAGCTGACTGCTCGCAGGACTATTTGTTCCTGTGAGATACCACAGTCCTTCAGGAGGGAGATTCCTCACCCCACTCCACCCACCCACAGCCTGTCCCAGGACTTAACTGTCCTTCCAGGTCAAGAGCCCGTCATCCCCTAGTTCTCCTCAGACGTCCTTTGTTATGCGCTTTGTCCTCAGTAGTTGTCCAGCCACCGCAGGCAGAGTGGACAGTTGATGAATTTCCTGCTGTTTACAATAACTTGTATACATGCAATTTGTTATCGGCTGTTAATCCCAAGCCTTCCCAGAGCTGCTGCCTTCCAAGATGCTGTCTCATTCTGTAAGCCTTTTATAAGTGTAAACTTGCCCTTGGCTGCATGAACACAATCAAGAGACGATTTTCTACCAAGTCATCACAATCACCTCGTATAACTGTCCTGTCCATGCTTGACCTTTCTGCCAGGATTGCGCCATCTGAAAAAACTTTACCAGGAATTTTGTATTTTCCTTTAGATAATTGGAAGAGATAGCGCATTGTGCTGGATCACAAACAGACCCCAGTGGGCCATTATTACTGCTGAAAATGATTATCTGAGTAATTGGTTGTGCAGCATCCACATGAACAACACCCAAGGAGGAAACACACATTTCCACAGTGCCTCTTGCGCTGAGAACTCTCCTTATTGATTATGTTACAGTACTGGACGAGCTTTTAAACTAGGTCTGAACTTCCATAATGTTTCTCATTAGAGTCAGGTGATATATTTCAGCTCAACTTTTGGCTAAGAACACCTGATTCAAGTTATTGAAATAGGTCTTCAAGTTCAAATCATTTCAGAAAATTGCTGTGATCATGTTGTCTCTCATTAAAAAGAAAAGAAAGAAAGAAGGAAAAAAAGGAGATTGTATTTCTAAAGGGGAACACTTTAGTTCAAACGGGACTAGTTCAAATGATGTTTTTAAGCTAAAAACAGATTGGATAATAGTTTTTTTGTTTTTTTTTTTTTTTTCCCAATTACAGACATTAAATGACTTCCAAAAAAACAACCATATTGTTCACATTTGAGATGTTTGGTTGAACCGCCACTTCCCTCGTGTTTTCTGACTTTTCCAATACAAACATTTTCAGAGCATGTTTGCTTTAGTGAAAGCTCCTGAGCACCAGCTGTGCACACACCTCTGCCCAGGGCTGCGCAAGCAGGGCACCATCCCTCCGCCAGCACCAGGGCCGAGCAGGCACCAGCAAAGCAGAAACGTCAGAGAGCACAAACACTTCCCACAAGACTTGTAATACACACCCCAGCAACAAGTATTTTCACCTCAGGTAGGGTTCATCTCCCCTAAACTAAGCACAGCTACAGTGTCATGACGCCTGTCGTGTTAACTGGGATTTCCTCAGCAGAGTTAGAAGAGCCTGCAGAGTGTCAGGTCTCATCCTGAAGATGAACACGCTGAGCTTCACAGGCAGCAGGGCTGGCCTGTCCCCACCACCTACTTCTCCTGCTCCCCCTGCCTCCAAGTGCTGTTCAACACAGAGGAACATCTAAGACCTGAGTAGGGCAGGAGACCAAACCTTACAGCCTATGCTCCCAGGCCCCACTCTACTCACTGAGGTGACAAGCACCTCGTCCTTCCCTGGGTTTATTGCAAGCCCTGGTGCAGTACGTGATACACAGCCAGAGTCCCTCGTCACTGCTGCCATCGCCCACGGGACCTCCTACAGGACCGCTGTCCTTAAGGGCAAGCTGGGGAGGACAGGCAGCAGCACATCTCCATCACGGGGCACACACTGCTCCCAGCTGGGCTGCAGCCCTTCAGCTCCCATTCCTGCACACCTCAAACCCTGCTCCAAAAAAGATATATATATCTGCCTTTCAAGCTGCATCGCTCTCACCGCAGTGGGCAAGAGCAGTACTGTTTCCATACACTCTGAAGCAGTCGCCAGGGGCTCCATCTTCCTGATGAGCAAGGAAAATGCCCAAGTTCTGTCATCCCCACCATCCAAAGAGCTGGTTCGGAGGGGGAGAGCAGCATAAGCACGCTCTGGGATTTCATCTGCAGCCTGTCACTGCCTGCTACCTCCAGCAGCCCAAAAGGCAAGTGACCTTTCTGACTTTTAATGAGCGGAGTCTGACGAGCCCCTCACCATTCTGCTTCCCACCCCACCCTTAATCTCCTGCGAAATCTTGTCAGGAACACGATGTATTTTAGTTGTCATGACGAGGGCAGACAAGGCCCTCAGAAAGTCTTCACAAATCCGCTTGTAGTTTCAGATTTGCCTTGAGCAGGTAGTGATCCTAAACACGCAGCGGTGGGTGGGGGGATTCCCGGCGCTGCCACTGCTGCATTGACAGCACCACGGCTGGTACCGGAAAGGATCAGTGCTCATCGTTATTTTAACAAATTGCTACAAATGCCCCTATTTTAGGGGGAGAGATGAAATCATGCAAATGAGGTTTGTTCCCTGGCTAAACTTTACTTGCAAGCTCAGCTACGGGGAGCTGTCTTTGAAATGGATATGAGGTGAAGTCCCTAAATATTAGAGAGGCTGGCTTTGCCTCTTCGCTCCCCCCCCAGTTTCTCAACAACAACAACAAACAACAAGAGGGCTTTGTTCATTTTAACACAGGAGAGAAGTAAAAAAGAAATTATCTCTTTTAGCCTTTGCCTTCAGGACACTGTGCTTGTAAATGCAGTTTGCTCTTTGTAGGCATTAAGAAGTCAAAACATTACTCTTGTTTCATTCTTGTTTCATTCCTATTAATTTGCATCATGTTCAGAGATCAGAGCCTGTCTCGTGAACACAACTCTACTCTGAATACAAGATACAGTTGCTGGGGAAAAAAAAAAAAAAAAAAAAAAAAAAAAAAAAAAAAAAAAG